>NW_015159728.1:103459-184286 GCF_001447785.1 Gekko japonicus | reverse complement strand
GGTCCGAACTGGCAGAGACTGACCAAAAGAGAGATCTTGGAGTCATAGTAGGTCTCACTGAAAATGTTGAGACAGTGTGCGGCTGCAATAAAAAAGACCAACGCTATGCTGGGAATTATTAGGAAGGGAATTGAAAACAAATTACCTAGTATCATAATGCCCCTGTATAAATCAATGGTGCAACCTCATTTGGAGTACTGTGTACAGTTCTGGTCACCACACCTCAAAAAGGATATTATAGCACTGGAAAAAAGTGCAGAAAAGGGCAACCAGAATGATAAAAGGGTTGCAACACTTTCCCTATGAAGAAAGGTTAAAGTACTTGGGGCTCCTTAGCTTGGAGAAACGACAGCTGAGGGTGACATGATCAAGGTTTACAAGATTATGCATGGGACAAAGAAGATAAAGAAGTACTTTTCTCCCTTTCTCACAATACAAGAACTTGTGGGCACTCAATGAAATTGCTGAGCAGTCAGGTTAGAACAGATAAAAGGAAGTACTTCTTCACCCAAAGACTGATTAACACATGGAATTCACTGCCACAGGAGGTGGTGGCTTCAAGAGGGAATTGGATAAACATATGGAGCAGAGGTCCATCAGTGGCTATTAGCCACAAGGTATAGCTAGGAACTCTCAGTCTGGGGCAAGTGATGCACTGTATTCTTGGTGCTGGGGGGGGGCAACAGTGGGAGGGCTTCTAGTGTCCTGGCCCCATTGCTCCTGATGGCACCTGGTATTTTTGGTCACTGTGTGACAGAGTGTTGGACTGGATGGGCCATTGGCCTGATCCAACATTGGCTTCTCTTATGTTCTATGCAGAGACCTCACAATGTTCCCTCTAAGTTCCACAGCGTTGTTCACCCAAAGACTGATTATCACATGGAATTCACTGCCACAGGAGGTGGTGGCTTCAAGAGGGAATTGGATAAACATATGGAGGAGAGGTCCATCAGTGGCTATTAGCCACAAGGTATAGATAGGAACTCTCAGTCTGGAGCAAGTGATGCACTGTATTCTTGGTGCTTGGGGGGGGGGGCAACAGTGGGAGGACTACTAGTGTCCTGGCCCCACTGATGGACCTCCTGATGGCACCTGGTATTTTTGGCCACTGTGTGACAGAGTGTTGGACTGGATGGGCCATTGGCCTGATCCAACATTGGCTTCTCTTATGTTCTTATGTTCTCTTATGGTAAGTTCTATGGCAAGTTTGTTTCAGTTATGTTAGAATAAGCAGCTTCAAATGAGAATACATGCATATTCCAAAGTATGTGGAAATTTATGCCTATTCATTTCTGTGTTGGAAGAAAATAAGACTGGATGCAGGAGGCAACAGCTAAGCGCTTACAACAACTGAGCTGGCAGCGAATCTTGACAATGTCCTAAAAAGCAATCACACCATACTCCATCATGTTCAGAGTTTCTGATGGCCCTCCAGAGTACTGCTACATTTTTTTCTGCCAGAAAGTCCTGCCCACCATGAACTGCAATCCAACTGTATTGTGCTGTATGGGTCGACAGTCTCACCTGGCTCTCTATCAACACTTTGATCTTTCTAAAGGTTTCAATGAATCTTCACAAGCACCTTGAAAAAATTTCTATCCTTAAATTTAATTTTAAAAATGAAACTTTCAGCATAACTCTACAGCAAGCACATGCCCAATTAGAGAATGAGTAAAACAGCAGCTCAGGCACTGTAAAATTGACAAAGGCAGAACCTGGAATCTGCCACCTAACCCAGAAATGAGTTAACAGTACCAGGGATTTTTGAGTATATCAGCTGGGTTCCTCCTGTAGACAGATTAGGTTCACCTGAAGGATTCAATACAAACTGTCCAGAAAGATTACAGAGAGATGCATTACACCCAAACACATCACAAAACGTTAAAAACAATCTGTGCAATAAGAAAGTTACAGAATTGGACAGCAGCCACTAGTCTTCTGCTGGACCTGTATGCTTCAGACTCACAAGAAGATTCAATGCGCAAACTGACCACAGAAAAGCACTGCATATGAAATAAAATCAAAATTCTGTCTATGATGTCTCACTCACACATCCAAGCCATCACTTGATGCTGCAAGCAGTCATCAACTGATATGTGCGAGTGTGTGCGCACATGTGAAGTAGTTCCCCCCAAATTCTGCTTGCTTAGATTTTTATACTCCACCCACCTTTCCTTTTTGGCTCAAGGCAGCTTATAAATCCAGAATTTAAAACATACAAGGTACAATAAAATCCCCAATAATTAGCCTTCTTCCCCCTAAGATGCCTGCAGCCTACATTCAATTAAAAGCTCCAGCAAATATAACAGCCTTACAGCACCTCCTATAAATGTCTACAGATACCGCCCCCCTCAGGGAGCCTGTTCTATACAACTAAAAAATCACAAGCTCTGGTTAAGAGTAGGTAGCTACCTTGGGGGGGGGCCGTAGGGGTAGCCTGAAAACCCCAGTGGGTGCACAGGGTTCTCGGTCCTTCCGATACGTAAATATTAGCCAATGAAGGTCTTTAAAGGTCATGATGAGTACCTCGATTTGAACTCAGAAACAAATAACAGCCAATGTAGATTGTGTAAATACGCAAGATGTGTTACCATTAGCTAGCCCTGACAATAACTGGTTGCTGCACTGTGAATCTGTCACAGTTCCCAGGTTGTCTTCAAGGACAGCCCATAATAGAGCACATTATAGTAATTCAGCCATCAGTCTACAACAGAATGGATTACAGCTGACACAAGGCACTCCCAGCCACTTTATACATTGTTTTAAAACAGCAAGGTTGGGTACACAAGAAAGCCCCCCTCCCAGCTCTTGATGTGCTCTGCCAATACCAAATCCACTCTATCCCCCACAAGTGGATCCAACCCCCCTAAAGCATCAGCCTTCCTAATGAGCATTTCCTCTGCCTTGTCTGGCTTCAGCATCAGCTTGCTCCCAGCCAGTCCAGCGTGATGACCCACTCCAAATTGGTGACCCATTGATTTATTGCCATATGAATTTTGGACCTTAGAACTCTGGCCACCACTGGTTTTGCACATTTTTAGTTTGTCTATTTTATAGGTATTACTTGAAACAGCAAAGCAAAAAAATTACTTTAATCAAGAAAAGTGCACAAACTAGTGACTCACTCTCACAGGCTTCACGGCCCACCTTTGTGCCAGCACCCACTGGATAGGAAGCGCTGCAGTAGACCACTCCAACCTAGTCATCTGTTGGAATGTGGAGATTGTGTTAGCTGAAGGAGCAGAATCAATGGGTTGGGATTTATCCTGCGGAGTGTCTCCGGATGCCATTACCCATTTTCTGCAATATTTATATGAAGCTGCTGAATGAGATCATCCAGAGCTTTGGGATGGAGTACCATCAATATGCAGACAGAACCCAGTTCTGTATTTCATTATTTAAGCCTCCACATGTGTCCAACTTGGTTCTGAACCAATGCTTAGAGGCTGTGGTCAAGAGGCTAAGGGAGAACCACTGTTCTACTGTATCAAAAGCCACTG
This sequence comes from Gekko japonicus, assembly GCF_001447785.1. NCBI lineage: Eukaryota > Metazoa > Chordata > Lepidosauria > Squamata > Gekkonidae > Gekko > Gekko japonicus. The sequence goes on along the minus strand of NW_015159728.1, from coordinate 180,786 downwards.
AAAGATCTAACAATATCAACAGGGATGACTGTCCTATCTACCTTTAAACAAAGATCATCCACCAATGCTTCTAAAGCCATCTCAGTTCCTAGCCCAGCCCTGAAGCCAGACTGAAATGGGCCAAGGGTAGATGGGTCATCCAGGATTCCATGGAGCTGCAAGTGATTAATGTGTATATGCAAAACAGCTCCCAAAAATTCTGCTTAAGCATTACAAGCACCATCACAAATAGTTTCTCTGCTTTGCTTCTCTGAGCTTTCAAATACATAGGCTATATCATTCACCCTATGCTTCTGCTACAAAAAAACCCTGTAAAAACTCTGCAAGGCTGATAATGTAGCACACAGCATTCTTCAGAACAATCTTTTCTGAGCAACACTGAACTCAGTGAACTGTCCATCATTACCACAAATTTCAAATTGTCAAATGATGCAGAGAATGAAACTGAATGAAAGCCTCCCACTTTGTTGCATATGGTTAACAAACTCAATTTCTTTTGCATGATCCTGTAAATTGGTACTTCAGATTCTTCACATGAAAACCAACATAAAGCAGACAATTCTTAAAACCAGATTATTAAAAGTGAAAATGGTAGAGCAAAAATAAATAACGTAATAGAAACAAAAATAAATTAACGTAAAGTAGTGCTGTAATAGTATCTGGAACATGTTCTTGAGCCCCTTTTTAATGCAGACAGAATAAATTACCAACGTTAAAAAATGTTAATACAATACATATTTATTATGGTCACCATCAACCACACCATGTTCCATTTCACAACCTATCTTATATTGATTAACCAGCAGATGGCAGCAATATCCATGAAATGCAAAATATTTCATTAAGGCCAAGGACTTCCCTTCTCCAGTTTGAGAAGCTCCTTTATGGCACTAAAGCCACAGCCTTTTGAAGGTAAAGAAGTTTCACACCATGATGAGCCTTGGGCTTTTCTATTCCAAAAATCCAGAAATCACTTAGACACACCCCAATCACAAAGAGCAAAGGAAGAGAATATTTTGTCAACTCAGCACTTCCAATCCATCCTAATACAATATGCAAGCCAGTCAGGGTGCTTCACATGCAACACAGAATATGATGTGCAACTTGATTTTTGAAATGCACACATACATTTTATTTTACCACATGCTTACAACTGGTCTGAGCACGGAGAAAAAGCAATTTTCCAAGAAAAGAAAGACTATAAAGAAAATATTCTGTGCAATTGCACAATTGTTACATTTGCAACAACTGCACTGTTCTATATCCTGAAATCTACCTTGAGGCCCAAAAAGAAAAGCAGACCATAAACATAGAAATAAAGTACACCAAAGCATCATCCAGAAAGAGCCTTTGAAAGGGACTTGTTGTTTTAAGAAACAGGCCATTGGAGACTTCCCACAAAGGGTCTTTCTCCTCTGAGGACAGGAGGACATCTTGCTGGGTGATTCCCACTATCCACTCAAGGAGGCAGGAACAACTTTTTTCTCCTTCCTGTCTCTGTTGTGGGAGGTACCCATTCTTCAGTTCTAGGAACTCCAAAAGCAGTTAAGCTACTCTACAATTCTACAACTAGATAAAACAGGTAACATATCACATTGTAGTAACACTAGGAGAAACAGTTAACATGATAACAGTTAAGACAGGAAGGAATCCTGCAGAAGATTAATTGCTCTATTGATTGGCTGACTGACGAAGACTTGGGAGGGACAAGATGCCCTCCTGTCCTCAGAGGAGAAGGACCCTTCACAGTAAGTCTCCAATGGCCCGTTTTCTCTCTGAGGCAGAGGACATCTTGGTGGGACCTTCCATGGCAGTGTCCTCATGTTCATCATCATCGTCGTCGTCTGTGTCCACTGTGTATTGAAGTGGTCTTCCGCCGAAGGCAGCATCGGCTGAATTGTAGAAGTTTATTTTATAGTGTTTTATGAATGTAGATAAAGATGACCATGTTGTTGCCTTGCACACCTCTTCTACTGTGGTGTGCCTAGTGAAGGCTGTGTTAGTTGCCGTGCTTTTCACAGAATGAGCTGTGATTCCGCGTGGAATATCCAGTTTGTGGAGTTTGTAAGCCTCCATGATGCACGTCTTCAGGCATCTGCTGGTGGCTGATCTGGACATTCTTATTCCCTGTATTCAGAGGAGATGTGGAAATAAATAAGGTTTCTGTTCTTCTCATGCACTCAGTTCTGAGTATGAATACCTTCAGCACTCTCCTGACAACCAACTTGTGTCACATCCTTTCCCTCGGGTGACTGGGATTCAGGCAGAAGGATGGAAGACTGATCTCTTGAGATCTATGAAAGGTAGAATTTACCTTTGAACAAAAGGCTGGATCGGTTCTCAACACCACCTTATCTCTGTGGAAAATACATAGCTCTGGTTTGATGGAAAGTGCACTGAGACGCATCTCGCAAACGTGATAGCCACTAAGAATACAGTTCTCATTCTTAACCACTTCAACAGGATCTCGCTAATAGGTTCAAAGGGAGGCCTTGTTAGAGATGATAGTACAGTGTGTAGTTTCCAGGTTGGGAATCTATGCATCTGTGGAGAGTTCTTCATAGCTGCTTCCTTGAGAAATCTGCAAATGTGGGGGTGGTTTGGGGTAATAAAGTTGCAAGTGCTGCCACCTGTCTTCTGAGGGTAGTGGCCCTCAGACCTCTTTTGATGCCTTCCTGTAGGAAATCGAAGATGGACTTGATTGTAGGATTCAGGGCACTAGAATGATCTCTGCCTGTTGATATGTCGGATTACCTTTGGTAGAACTGGAGCTGGAGGGAAAGCATACACTAGACCTCTTGGTCAGGTCTATGTCTTGCTTTGCATAAGGTTGGTCATCTTCATCCAGCAGACTAGACTAGATTTCATTTTAGTGGAACATGGATGGACAAATCTTCCTTTCTTGCTATCTGAGCTTGGAATGGTCTTAAAAGCTGCTGTAGATGTCTAGAATGAAATCTACCCCATTGTATTGCATCTATGTTTGAGATAGCTAGGCCCATGAGACTGGTGAGAGACAGCAGTGAGGAGGATCCACTCTGTATTATGAAAATTGCCATTTCCTTTTTTTGGACCGAGTATCGCTCACCATAAAGAAAATGAAAAACTCCATGCCCCCTTTCTGAATGAGGGACAGGCTCTATGGCTTGAATGCTGATCAGATCTTCAATAGCTCTGGTGGTTCTGAGCCACTTCTGTGGGTTCCTGTGAGTAGGTGATATTATGAATCGCTCTGGTGGGCATGTGTTGTACTCTATGGTGTAACAATAGAGTGACTATGTCTACTGCCCAATTGTCAGCATTCAGGTTGATCCAGAAAGCACTGAAGTGAATCAGGCATCCTCCCACTGGTGGACCTCCTGATGGCACTGGTATTTCTGGCCACTGTGTGACACAGATGTTGGACTGGATGGGCCTTTGGCCTGATCCAATATTGGCATCTCTTGTGTTCTTATGTTCTTATGAGCAGATGGATAGTCACACCTTAGAGAGCTTCTCATCTCTATTGGTTCTCTGATCTGATGTTGGATTGTTTGTTGAACCTGAGGTTGAAGGTTCCTCTTCTGAATGGCTGTCTAGGTTAACTCCAGTTGAATCTTCTGGGTTCTTGCTGTGTGTTGGGCATGAAAGGAATAACACCCAAAAGGTCTCCTGTCATTGCACTTCAAGGTTCTGGGGAGGGTCTTTTTCTTATCTCTGGTCTCCACCAGTTTATTCCCTTGGAATGGGTAGGCTGATACAATGACCTTTGAATGGTAATCTGCCTGCCATGCCTGTAACCATACAATTTTTCTGGCTGCTGCCACTGCTGCCCTGAGGACTTCAAAGCTGTGACTAGGGAATCAACCAATGACATCTGTAAAAACTCACTTGCATAATGCGTAATTTTTTTTAATGACCCCTGGGAACTGCCTGTTAGCCATGGGTTTTGTCCATTCAGTTTTCAATTATAACAGCAAATCTAGCACTTATTATGGTATTATTATGGTCCTTGTGGAAGATGCACAGTGCAGACTTGCTAGACAGCATACCGATCTCTCACACCCTACGCGCAGAAGTAATTGCCACCAAAAACAAGGTCTTCATCTGCAGCCATCGCAGACCTACTTCTCTGAGTGGCTCAAAGGGTGCTTCGGTGAGTGCCATCAACACAGTGTGTAACCTCCATGTGGGAAACCGATGAACTTGAGGAGGTGACTGGATGGTAGCGCCCTGAAGGAAGAGTAAGATATGGGGGTGCCGTGTCAATTTATAGCTGCCCATGAGTGGTAAGACTGTGGAAAGCACCACCACCTGCCTGCGCAGTGTCACTTACTTCAAACCTGAATCAAGACCCTCTTGCAGGAAAGAGAGAACCATGGCCACCGAGGAACTCAGGGGATCCTTCCCCTTTCTCCTGCACCACCTCAGGAAAGCCTTCCAGTAGTGTTATAAATAGAAATGGTGGACTGTTGTCTGAATGACAATATAGTGTTCATAAACTGAGTAGTCTAGCCTAAGGAGGTTCCCCCGCTCAATCTCCAAGTGGTCAAGCACAGCCAATCCAGATGAGGATGCCATACTGAACCCTGTAGAAGCATGTCCAGAGGCATTGGGAGCATCAATGGTGGACTGACTGTCATCTCCTCCAGTGTTGAGAACCAGGGGCGACGCACCCAGAAGGAAGTGACCAGTTTGCCTTCTGGTCTCTGTTCCCGAATCCTCTGTAGAGTCCTGAGAATCAAAGGAAATGGTGGGAAGGCAAAGAGCAGCCCCTCGGGCTATGGCAAGGTCAGGGCATCCATTGCTTCTGCTGCCTGGTGGTAATACCTCATGAAGAAGCGTGAAAGCTGATGATTCATCCGAGATGCATATAGGTCCACTAGGGGTTGCCCCAGATGTGTCGTGATATGTTGGAACAGTGTTGGATGGAGAGACCACTCCCCCTCTCGGATGGTTTCCCTGCTGAGTTAGTCGGCCTGTGTATTGGTGGCCCCCCTGACATGCTCTACCTACGCTGAAGCCACATTTCTCTTGGACCATGTTAGAACTTTGGATACCTGCCGGTGCAACAGAGATGATCAGTACCCGCCTTGTTTGTTGATGTACACCTTGGCTGCAATGTTGTCAACAGAGTTGCTGATCGGGTAGATCAGGAACCTTTCTGGTGGAGGACTTCAAAATTCTATGGTGTAGCCTTGGGACACGATCTCTAATGTCCAAGCATCTCCGTGCGCATTTGTCCAGGCCTGATGGAAGTGTAGAACTCGAGTCCCCAACGGAAGCGAAGCATAGTCATGCCTGTTTGGGCTTGGCATCCCAGTCTCCTCTGTCACTCTTGCTGAAGGAAGGCTTGTGAAACCTGGACCCAAAGGAGCCTTGTTTGGAACTGGGTTTAGGCATTTCCCAGGTGTCCTTGTGATCCTGGCAAAATCTTGGTAAGGTCTGCTGGGTGCGAGAGGAATAATTCCCTCACTTGTCTGGTCAGCACAAGCTTCTGGGCATGGCCTTCTTTTTGTCTCGCATTTCCACTAGGATCTTGTCCAGCGCATCTCCACAGAGCTGGTCCCCTTTGGAAGGGGTAGGGAGTGCCTATCGACTTAAGAGCGCAGGTCTGCCTGCCATGCTTTCAACCAGAGAAGTCTACTAGTCGCTGCTGTAGAGGCCATGGCCCGGGAAGTGAAGGTCAGGGTGTCCAACATGGTGTCTGCTGTAAAAGAAGCTGCCTTGAGTATGTGGGTAGCTCCCTCCAGCAGTCTTCTCTTATTCTCTGGAAGAAGTTGAATCAACTTGGAAATCCATACTACAGACACTCTAGAGGCGATGGATGCCATAGCCAACACTCTCACCATCATAGTTATAGCCTCATGGATCCTCTTAAGTGATGCCTCCGCCTTTTTGTCTACTGGGTCACGTATGGACCCTAGCCCATCCTCTGACAGGAGACCAGAAGACTGGAGTGCTGCCACAGAAGCATCCACAGGAGGTACCTGCAACAACTCATTAGCATAATGAGGTAAGGCATTGAGTTTTTTCACTAAGGTGGGGAACTGTTTATTTTCTGTGGGTCTATCCCATTCCACCCTCAATTATCGCTCAGAGTACTCTGGGAAGGGGAAGACATTTTCAACTCTCTCCTCAGGGGGAAAGAACTCAGAATTCCCTCTGGATTTAGATTTAAATTTGTAGGTGGAAGACCTCTGCTCCTCATAGGAATTGATTGCCTTTGTCAGAACATAATGGTAGTCCTTGGCCTTAAAGAACTGGTTGGACTACTCAGGCACCTTGACTTCCCCCTCCTCTTCATCGGAGAGGAATTCCCCCTCCTCTCTGTCTTCCAACAGAGATTCAGAAGGATCCTCCTCTTCCCAGTGCCCCCCTCCTTTGGTCCCTGCTGTGGATTGAGAGAGCCTTCTGGGCTGGCTTGGTGGGCCAAGGATTGGGACGTTGCAGTAGTGTGGACTGTGCCTCCCCTGGACACTGATTCCTACCTTGGAACAGAAGGAGGAAATTTCCTCTTGCATGGCCTGGTGAAATACCTGCATAATGCCTGGAGAGGCAAGCAGGGCCCCCACATCTGTACCTTTACTCCTTAGAAGGCTGGGTCCGCTGCTCTGCGTGGGTCCTGGGTAGTGTTCCCCCTAAGCTGAGTGAGTGTGAGCTAGCTCACAGTTTTTTAGCCTCTGGCTCACACATTTTGGTCTCAGCTCAGGAAGGGAGGGCTCCAGAGCAAACTAATTATGCAGCAGCCAAATCACTTCCTCACAACTTTAATGCCAGGCGCTCACAAAGCAGAATTTTTGCTCACAAGACTCCACAGCTTAGAGGGAGCGTTGGTCCTGGGTGAACTGGATGGGAGTCTGTCTGCTCTCTCCATCCCTGAGATGTCCTGCAGGGGGCTGGTGAGGATGTAGGAGCTATGCTCCGCACCTCCAAAGTGGCTGCCGCCAGTCTTCTCCCACCGGGGGTGGACTGGTTCCATGTCCATTTGCTGCCAGCGGTGCTTCTGAGCTCGTTGTGCTGCTGCTACTTCAGACAGGGTCATTGGGGCAGCACAAGCAAGCCACAAAGGCAAGTCGGCCCCACTGTTGGACGGCGTTGCAGCCACATTGTGCACCATCTCCTCCTCCTCTGAAGAAAAGCTGTCAGCATGCTCGTTAGCCGCCATGTGGTCCGATGAATGCTGGAGCACCAGGAGATGCTGAGCCTCTTCAGAGTCTTCTTAGCTCCAAAAGAAAAGCAGGGAGGAGGAGAGAGAAAGAGAGGTGAGAAGGAATATAAAAGAATGTAATTAGAGCTGAATAGGATGAAGGAGAACGCTTAGAACAAGAAATAGAAAGGCAAAGCCCCATCTATAGCTACTGTTCCCTAGGCAGCAGGAACAAAACTGAAAGGGTTATTCCAAAGGCATGGGGGGGGAGTATTTCCTGCCTTCCTAAAGGAACAATGGGAATAACGCAATGGAGATGTCCTCCACCTCAGAGGGAGAACTTCTCCTTTGCATATGATCTAGGATATAACTCTTTATTTCCCCTTGGCCAGTGTTTCATTTCTGAAGCTGTGGTGGCCTGTTCCTTTCCCCTGGCAGGCTCTTCCAGGTCTAATACTGCTAGCACTCAGATTGGAAAAATCTGACAGACCACTCAGGGACTCTTCCTCTTCATCTGAGAGGAATTCTCCCTCTTCCCTGTCATCAAGGTCACTCTCTGAGGAGGACATAGGTCCTGGTTGAGGATTATCTCTCCCACTTTTCCTGCTGGCAGAGCTTTTCTGTGTAGCCTTGGTTGGCCAACTGGTAGTTTTCGTAATCAATGAGGTTCCCCCTTGAGCTTTCCTGTCTTGGAGGGGAAGGGGAGGAAGGACAACTAGAAGGGAGTCTATCTGATCTAAGGCTGTGCTGTTGACAGAAGCTCTCAATTTATTCCCTCATAGTTTATCCTATTAACAAAAAGAACTCTGGACGAAAATTAAATGGCCTGGAGGCAGCTATGTTACCGATCCGATGGCCTTCAGTGGTGTTTGCCAGCTTTGTGGAGATTTGAATAGGGTGCTGCCAATCGATCTTGCTGTCTTCCTGTGCGCGTCTTAGTTGTGGAGGCTATAGGCTCCTCACTGCAGCCACCTAGTGCACCTTCAAAATAGCCGCCACTCATAATTGGCAAATTTGAGCAGGCCAGAGCCTCCAGAGCCTGCTTCTGAGTGCGGCATTTTTTCATGTGCTTTGATGGCTCCTGGGCGGTCGGCTCTGTGATCGTGGCTAAGGCAATCTGTTAGGGTCGTGCCCACCCGATCTGGGAACCCTCTGGCTCCTGCTGATATGGTAGCTTCTAATTCCACATCAGAAAGGAAGTCGTTGCTGCCCTCTTGGGGGTCCATGGCTTAAGCGGCCTAGCAGGCACGCTACGCAAGCATTTGTTAAAATGGCGCCCACTCTGATGGGGAGCATAGTCTTCGCTCTCTTCTGTCTGAGCCAGTAGGCGAAAGAGAGAGAGAGAGAGGGAGGGAGAGGAGCCAGGAAGGTAAAACAACAAGATCAGAATAAGAAGTAAAAAAGAAAAGATCTGAGATAAGATTAGAGGAATTGGTAATAGAAATGAAACTGGAAGTAGGCGCTCCTACTGACTAGCTGCTCTCCCTGGTGAAGCAGGAAAAGAACTGAAGAATGGGTGACTCCCACAACAGAAACAGGAAGGAGAAAAAAGTCATTCCTGCCTCCCTGAGTGGATAGTGACAATCACCCACCATGTTGCCCTCCGCCTCAGAGGGAGAAGAGAAAGATTCAACTGAAATTACAGGATTCTGTGTGGTAGGTTCCTAGGGTGGATATATGCACAGCATTCCAGAAGGGACAAAGAAATAGATGTTCCAGGCAACTTGCACTGCAAGTCTACAATTGAACACAGTATGTTCTGTTTCTAAAAATCTCATTTAAGGTAAATGGGGATAATTAAAAACATATCATCAAGAGAACAGGGCAAAGAGAAATAAGCTTTGGCTTCTTCTATTTCCAAAAGCCCTCATGGCTTCTTCTATTTCCAAAACCACCAGTATGATATAACCACAATTAGTATGATATGTTGTTTAATACATAATTGAAGAATTCAGTGTTCAACATTATAAAGTTTAATTTGGTGTCCAAAAATGATATTAGTCCTAAGTACATGTGCTAAAGCAGCACAGGGTGCAGAAGTACGTGGCACTCTAAAGTATTGGGTATAACACAGTTTGGCTTGCTGAAAACAAAGGCATTTATACATTTAAATTCCATAAACATACCAAACACTAAGAAGGCAATGGTAAGCCACTTCTGGTCCTCTCTTACTTAAAAAACACTATGATGAGACAATCCAAAACAAAACAAAACAAAACAAAATATAGTGCTTGAGGATGGAAGGCCCTGGTTGAATGGCACTCGATCAGCTACTGGGGAAGGGCGGAGGACAGCTATGAAGAGTGTTATCCTTAATGACACAACTGCACTACAGTTGAAACAACATTCCATTGTTGACATGAATAGATACAAAAGGAAAGTCCAAAGCCATAACAGGTGACAGAAACAGAAATCTAAATGTACTGTTTCAGCAACTGGACCTAAAGACAAAGAGAACCTACAGTTTTAGACATTTCCAAGCCACAGAAACCATCTGAGATGTAAGAGAAATAGTTGAGATAAAAAACAAATTTTGTTATAGCTTTAAAAAATGACAAGCAACTGTGAAGAGTTTAGGATTAGATTTGCTGGGAACTTTAATTAGCAAGCAAAATTTAGGAGCCAGACTTTAATTAGTATAATACCCTGAAGGCTGAAAAGTAAGTCCAGCTCTTAAATGTTTGGAGTGGCTCCTAAAGTCAAAGAAAATTAATCAAGGCCTGTAGTAAACAAAAGGAGATGTATTATTCAGTCAGAAACTTTCTCACAGAGTCTCAGCATTGCCAGCATGTTTGGATATTAATATCAATTTTTTGATATTAACTTATAAATAATAATATATTATCATTAAACATATTATACCATATTAATCGTTACCATAAGTATTACATTTAAACAACCACACACACCCAGAAACTATTGCGTATGTCTGCAGTGTAAGAGGTTTCAGGTGGTCCATAGTAAAAGAGAAAGATTTGAGTCCAGTAGCACTTTAAAGACCAACAAGATTTTCAAGGTATTTGCATTCAAGAGTCAAAGCTTATCTGCCTTCATCATATAAGACATGGGTGTTTTTTTCAGTGCTCCACAAAATTTCCAATTTTTCCCATTGGAAAAAGCTGTGTGTTTGGAATTAGTGAAATGCTTTGTAAGACATTTTCCCCCGCTCGAACAGAGAAAACATTTCAGCGTTCATTGCTCTTAAAAAATTTCCGATTTTTCCATTCGAAGTGTTTATGAAGTCAGACTAAACATGTTAGTGTGAAAAACCTTGCCTTAGGAAGCATTTTATTCATTCTAAAAGATAAAATATCTCATAGGAGTTTCTTTTTGAAATTTCATAGGAGTTTCTTTTTGGTACTCCTCAATAGTTTTGTTGGACATTTTTAAAAGGCCTCAAAAATGAGGAATAAATAGTTTTCTATAGCCCTTCCTTTTTTGCTGTTTTTATCTTCCATTGAAAACAATGGAGGATAGGGGCAGTGCAACTCAGACACCATAAATCCAATCACCACCAAACTTGGAAGACAGGTAGAAGAGAGTCAGTTGGAGATCCCTGGCAAGTTTGCTGTCTCTAGCTTGCACAGGATCCCTTCTATACACTCCTGAACTTCCTGGATCTGTCATTTCCCCAGAAAGCACTTCCCTGGATGCACCTTCTGGGGGGGGGGGGCGCGCTGGAACTCAGACCTCATAAACCAATCCTCACCAAACTTGCCAGGCAGGTAGAGGAGAATCAGCCACAGATTCCCTGTGAGCACCAGTTCATCTAGCGTCTAAAACTTCCTGACAGGTTGTGGTTCGCGAACTGGGCACACCACGGACCACAAACCAAACCACATTTCCCTGGTTCATGCCTATCCTTACTGGTCAAACAACCCTCAACTGCTTAAAGCATTAATTGATTAAAACAATAACAGAAAATGACAGCTAATATGTTTGTGTGTTTTTGTAATTAGCTTAATTGTTACTATGAAACAATGAAATTAATATTCATTATTAATTTATTATATATAACAATGGTGTGCAAATGTTAAATGAAGCGGCAGCAAGAAGCTGTTTTTAGTTCATTCCACAACAACGGCAGCTTCTGCAAGCCCACTAAACTTAACTTTCCATTTTCGTCCTCAGTTATCTAGACAAGAGATACAGGACAAGAAACATCACCCTCTGAACATAGTACATACACATGAACATCCTGGTTTCTGTGGAGTTCTAGAAGTTCTTGTCCCTGTCTTCACTATCACAGGATATCCACATAAGGCATTCATAGCTTTGACTGCTCAGCTGATCAACCCTAAGCAGCAACCCTTTGTGGCCCTATGTCTCAAGTCCTCAAACCTACCCTGTTCTATCCAAGGGTCATTTCACAGAAAAAGAGCTGCAGGAGCTCATTAGCATACCCAATGAGCTATTAGCATAATGGTTCATTAGCATATGCCACACCCCCTGACATCACCAGAAGTGATGTCAGAAGGGGAAGCAAAAAGGGGGGAGGCATCTTCAAAAGTCTCCCCTTCCCTTCCCCAGCTGCAGTGCGATTCCAAAGAAGTTTAAACCCCTTCTCTCTTCGCTCCCCCCCCCAGCGCGCCTTGGCAGGCTGGCTCAGAAAGGGGAGGCTTTTGAAGAGAACCCCCCCCCAGTTTTTTGCTTCCCCAGCTGGCCTGCCAAGGTGGGTGGGGGGGAAGCGAAGAGAGAAGGGGTTTAAAGTTTAAACCCCTTCTCTTTGCAGATCTCTCCATAGAATAGAATGGAGCTGGCCCATAGAATAGAATAGAGAGATCGCGGAACTGCTCCTCCCCCCCACCTGCCTTGGCAGGCTGGCTGGGAAAGGGGAGGCTTTTGAAGATCCCCCCCCCTTTTCTTTTGCTTCTCCAGCCGGCCTGCCAAGGCGGGCGGGGGGAGCGAAGCAGCGGGGTGATCTCTCCATTCTATTCTATGGCCCATAGAATAGAATGGGGAGATTGTGCCACTGCTCCCCCCCCCCGTTTTTTGCTTCCCCAGCTGGCCTGCCAAGGCGGACGGGGGGGTGGTAGAGAGAAGGATTTTAAAGTTTAAACCCCTTCTCTCTGCAGATCTCTCAATTCTATTCTATGGGTCATAGAATAGAATGGAGAGATCGCGCCGCTGCTCCCACCCAACCCACCCAGGCAGGCTGGCTGGGAAAGGGGAGGCTTTTGAAGACCCCCCCCTTTTTTTGCTTCCCCAGCCAGCCTGCCAAGGAGGGGGGGAAGCAAATAGAGAAGGGGTTTAAAGTTTAAACCCCTTCTGTCTGGTATCGCACCACAGTGGCGGCACGATCTTTCCATTGTGTTCTATGGGGCCATAGAATATAATGGAGAGATTGCGCCAGTACTGCGGCGCGGCTCTAGGCAGAAGGAGCTTGGAGGCGGGGAGCTGGGGGCGGGGCTTGCCGCCACCGCCATTTGTGCCAGTTCCTGGGCTCCCGGAGCAGCACTCTGGCCCACTCCAGCCCCAAACGACCCCTGGTTCTATCTGTATTTATTTTCACCCATTAGAATGAGTCCCTTCTATTGACTTATGGGAGAAAGTAAAGGGTGTTCAATGCATGACATCACTGAGAATCAAAACTAGCTACCCCTTTCACCTTGTGTTTCTGTTCCTACCACTGGATTTATCAGCATACGGAGTTAGGGCCAAATTGTGCTCCACCTCAGAAACATAACCAACTGTAGATCCTTTAAAGAATATAAAGTCAGTAGCTCCCATTTATTTTTCTCCCATGAAACTAAGGTGACTGCAATCAGAGATACACTTGAGATGGAAAGAAAAAACCGCCCCCGGCACAAACATCCCAAATTTACCAAAGTGTCAGGTGAAGGAGCAATTAACTGACCCACCTCAACCACTTCTTCCCTAGAGCCACATTCTACGAAGCAAGGCATTACTTCAGCCAGTCAAATTATCACGCATGATTCTATGACAGTGCCTCCCTCAATAGCTTTAGCCACTCCAACATCACATTTAGGAGGCTGAGAAGACCCAATCCATAAGCAGCTGGGATTAATGCTATGAGGAAAGGCATGAATTTTGAAATGCCACATGCCGAGAAATGAAATGTGGCAAGATACATTGTGTATGATTCCTCCACCTTCTTGCTACATCAACTGAGCTTTTCATATACTTAAAGGAAGGAAGAGTGCACCAGAACCATGGCACAGCAAAGAGAGACATTCTCCCACTGTTATTTTCCCAAAATAACAAAAAATGAAATATTAAATTAGTAATGAAATCATGTGATAAAAAGAAGGATAAAACAACTGCTGCAAGATCATTGATTTGTTACAAGCCTAAGCCTTTCTTTGGTATATTTTTGTACTTTGCTCTGATTTCCACAACCCTTTTTGTCATAGTAAGTACTATTTCAACATACAATTATATTGTAGTTTATTTTCCAAATTATTCCCCTCTGCATAATTGTGTGTATGATGCGTATAAAAATGCTTACTCCCAAAATATTTTGAATTCTTAAAATGATGTATTATTTATAACTATAGAAGTTCTACAAAAGATCTATAACAGATGAAGTCAAAATAATCCAAAGCTGCTAGTACATAGATATTCACATCTGTTTCAAAGGGCTGGATCCTGTCTAAATTCCATGTATGGATGTACCTGCCCACTCCTGCATGGAAGTTCCTGCCCACTGCTGCTGCTGTCTGAAATGCCCTGCAATGCTGTTCTGGAGGGACAGGGGACCCACAAGATCAGCATGAGTGAGCAATTAAAGGGATGCCACAGCAGGGAAGGGAATCAGTGAAAATCACATCCCCTTGCATATGTGGATCTTTTCCATGGGATCCAATTCATTGTTAATATGCATTGTTCATATGCATAAATGCCCAAAATATGGTGAATGTTGACTATCTAAGACTAATTCTGTAGACAACCAAAAGTTTATTAGATACACAGTAAACACTGAACAACTGCCTAAATGTGATGTGATTTCAGGCGTAAACCAATGAATGCTGACATAGGGAAGTGTATTGTTTCTGTTATTAATTATTCTGGGACTGACAGGATTCTCGTGAACATTTTAATACTCTCCCAATTTGGAATATTTATTTTATTTTATTTATTTATTTTTGAGATTTTTATTCTGCCCCTCCCAAAGCGGGCTCAGGGCGGATCACAAGACACCAACTCGTTACAATAAAATCGCATTAAAATCATTAAAACAATAAACAATACAATTCACACAAGTAGCGACGGTTTCATATAAATCTGTTAGGACCGCAAGGTGGAATCAACTGGGCCCTTTCAATGAACTGGGGACTAGAGCAGAGAGGCCAACTAAGATAGACGCCTGCCGCCTCACCCGAAGGCCTGGCGGAACAGCTCCATTTTGCAGGCCCGGCAGAACGACAGGAGGTCCTGCAGGGCCCCGATCTCCAGTGGGAGCTGATTCCATCAGGCCGGGTCCTGGCCGAGGCTAAGCAGATGTCTTTGGGGCCAGGAGTGATCAGTAAGTGTTGATCCTGTGATCGCAAGGCTCTTTGGGGCACATATGGGAAGAAGCGGTCCTTCAGATATGTACAAACATTTACAGTACTGTTTGTACAAAAGGCATCTGAGATTAAATGGCAAAATCAACAGAAACTGATGAACGTGAACAGTAATACAAATCAGGTAAATAACTGTAAAACTATCCACATTTTTGTCATGCACAATTCATTACAAGAGAGTTGTCTTCTTTGCAGAACACTTTGTGACATTCCTTTAACAACCTAGAGGTAGAATTCTGAAAGTGTGGCATGTCCCACACCTACTCCTTACATAAGAAGAGCCCAGCTGGATCAGTCCAGCATCCTGGTCTCACGCAGATACAAACCAGTTCCTCTGGACAGCCAACAACAGGGCATAGAGGCTGAAAACTTCCCTTGATATTGGCTCCTGGCTCTGGGATTCAGAGGTTTAGTCCCTCTGAATGTGGAGGTTTTCCTCAGTCATCATGGCTAGTAGCCATTGATAGACTTATCAAGCATCCCACAAGATGCAACAAACAACCTTGGATCTTACAGCAGTAATTTAATATTGAACTACTACTGCTGGCTGTGAATATCTGTGGGTGCACTAGAACTTAACTTGAACAAATTATATGGATAATTAATTTATAGTATTTCCAGAATGACAGACAAAAATAACCAGTTTCTAGACTACATATTGACCCATCTAAAATTGTTTTTAAAAACCCTCTCCCAAATCCTGCAAAAGACAGTAACATACAAGAACAAACCTCAAAGAGATCTAAATTTCTTCTGAAATTCTGATGCGACATTAAAATTGGTAATGCTGGAAAAACTTGAAATATACACACACCCACACACTTTAACAGAATAAAATGCATAATTTATATATTCTCATACAAAAATTGTATTATTTGGCAAATTTACGGAAGTTAGAAGTATTAATGGCTTAGTTGCGTACAGTGCTGTGAGAATAAGCAAGGGACTAATAAAAATGCACAGAAAAAGTCTATCACATCTGCTGGCCTCAGCATCCTGCAGTCACCAGCAACTTCCCTCTTCCCAACTAATGTCTTCAGAGCCTACACAGCATCATGACACATCTTCCCCCCCATTTCTGCCCCCGAAGCTGTACTCCACTTGTGTGCCTTCTCTTCCTCCCAGCAGCCACTATCGCCCACCTCCTTATCCACCTGCACTACACAGAATAATCCACCCCAAGACACAGTCATCTGTATTTCCTTCCTTTTCCCACCCTCCTAGCCACTGCTGTCACCCACCTTCACCATTTCCTACCCCAGCAATGTATTTGGGATATCAGGCAACCCCAAAAAAATGGCAGCAGAGATCCCATGACAATACATTTCAGTATTTTTCTCCTTCAATTTGCAATTATGCAACTGCAAACATTACTTCAGCCAAAGATGAGGATAAATTTCTTTCATTTTTTTTTCTTTTCCATTTTCAGATTATTCAGCACCCCTGGGGATTTCTCCAGGATTGCAGAAAAATCTTCCTACTCTGTATATGGGCCCCTTATAATAGCATACTGTGGACAAATTAGTCACATTCAAATAATGAACATATATTTGCAAATACATTACGTGTCTACAGGAAACACAAGGATCATCACTATGTAATGCTTCATACTACATATTTTGAGTCAGTAACAACTTTTCTTAACATGCATTTTCTCATTCCAAGAGAGAATATATTTCATAGGAGGTTCCCCCCCCCCCCAAGAGATCCCTAAAAGTCCTCCTGGGGAAGAAATGGTTTGCTTTTCCTGG
This sequence comes from Gekko japonicus, assembly GCF_001447785.1. Lineage (NCBI taxonomy): Eukaryota > Metazoa > Chordata > Lepidosauria > Squamata > Gekkonidae > Gekko > Gekko japonicus. The sequence continues at coordinate 164,380 of NW_015159728.1, read as the reverse complement.
GTCTTCACACCTGCATAGTAATGATCATTTAGATCTACTGAATCTGGTGGACAAGTCTTAGTGCAGATGGAGACTAAAGCATTTACAATCTCGATACTAACTTTAAAGAGTTGCGTAATACAAAGCTCTGGCTTAAGATCAGTTGAAAAATTCAGAAAAAAACTTAACTACCTCAGGCTTGCTTGGTAATCTTTCACTCATCTTTCAGAGCAAATTGGCTCCAGCGCAGCTAGGGGTTTTTTTATGCTTCTCTCCACTATTTTTATTTAAACATGTTTTACTCCATCTATCTATATATATAAAATAAAGTCCCCTCACCATAAAACCAATGCCCAGGCCAATTCCTTGGACCTAGAAACACGAAATTTGGGGAGAGCACTCCTACCATGACATGGATGCTCACTAAGAAGTGATTTTTATAAATTTGACCCCTAAGGGGGTCAAAAGGGGTAAAATGTGCTCCCCCCATTACTTCCTATGTGGCTGCCAGACTGCTGCCTCCTTGCACCCCCCACTCTTTGATTGGTCAGCTGCAGATCTCAGTGTTCTGAGGTTAAAAAAAAACAGTTACAGGAGACTTCAGAGATCTAATGACAGTTGAGGAAATCAGGAATGGCCAATAACCACCTGTGAGGTGCAGCAATGCTGCTGGCCCAGCCTCCCCATGGTTTCAAACATGTTCCCACCACCTCCTACACCTGACAGGCAGTTGTCTGTCAGATGTAGCAGCAAATGCAGGGTGCTTAAAGCCATCAGGGAGACCGTCCCAGCAGTAATGCCTTAGCAATCCTGCCAGTCCAGTCTCCACAATGGCTTGCAATACCCCACCCCTCCCCCTTCTACACTGGACAGGCAGCTGCCTGTCAGATGTAGGAGAGGGGGTGGGATGCTTACAGCTGTCAGGGAGGCTTGCTCAGCAGGATTGCCTTAGCGCTGCTACTGGCCCAGCCTCACTGATGCCTTTAAACACACTCCCCCCCTCAACACCAGACAGGCAGGTATCTGTCAGATGTAGGAGCAGGGCCAGGGTACTTTAATCCATCAGGGAGGCTGCCCGAACAGAAACACCTTAGCAATGCTGCTGGGCCAGCCTCCCCAGTGGTTTTTGACACACTCCCACCCACCCCTCCTCCACCTGACAGGTGGTTGTCTGTCAGGTGCAAGAACAGGGGCAGAGCATTGAAAGCCATCGGGGAGGCTGCCCAAGCATCTCCTTAACAATTCTGCTGGCCCGGTCTCCACAATGCCTTCAGACACGCTAACCCTCCAACACCTGACAGACAACTGCCTGTCAAGGGTTGGAAGGGGCACGGAGTCCTTAAAGCCATCAGGGAGGCTTGCTCAGCAGGATTTCCTTAGTGCTGCCGCTGGCCCAGCCTCCCTGATGCCTTTAAACACAATCCTCCCCCCCCCGACACCCGACAGGCCGGGGTTTGTCAGGTGTAGGAGCAGGGCCAAGGTACTTAATCCATCAGGGAGGCTGCCCCAGCAGGATCACCTTAGCGATGCTCCTGGCCCAGCTTAGCCACACTCCCACCCACTATGGAAATATACCCCAAATTTGTAGAAAAGTGGTTTCCTTTATTTAACTTCTCACAATGTGGGTTCTAGAAAATTGGTTCATATGAACTTGCCCAATATCTGATTGCTCGGATGTTGTTTTGAATACATAGTTATGTCCCACTTCTTAAATGTAACATAAATCAGAAGCATTTTTGTTTTAAAAAAGGTATGCCCTCCACACACCCCAAAAAAAATCCAATGCCCAGGCCAAACCCCTGCACCTAGATACCCAAAATAAGGGGAGTGTATTCGTACCATGACATCAACCCCCACTGCGAAGAGATTTCTGAGAAACACAACCCCTAGGGGGGTAAAAAAGGGGCAAACTGTGTTCCCCCAATTGTTTCCCATTTGTCTGGCCGGCTGCTTGCGTCACGCCACCCCCCGGATTGGTCAACTGTGTAGCTCAGAGTTCTGAGGTAAAACCTGCCTGCTTGCACCCACCTCTCTCTGATTGCTCAGCTGTGGATCTCAATGTTCTGAGGTAAAAACATAGTTAAAAAGAGACTGCAAACAGTTGAGGATAGTTACAGAAACCAGCAATTCAAGACTCCTGAATAGACATTTCTCATAACAGCCAGCATGGCAATTGAGTTTATGAATGTTCATGGGGAGATAGTAAAAGACCTTTCTAGGAGCCTGCTCCAGAGTGAGCTCACCAAGCAGCCTGGTGATCCTAGCACCTGAGGCAGAACCACCACTGTGGTCTACAGAGAGGTCTTTCAGTAGAGGGGGGAAAACTGTATGTATGTCTCACTTCATCCTTTGCACTACAATCTTCTCCATTAGAATTCCTACAACAAATGTTACCTTTTAAACTTCACATCATCAGTATTACAACTGGATTTACGGAGCTTAAATACTGTAGCAAAGCATGGGTATCAGGCTAGTGACTGACACATGGAATCCATTGCCACAGAAGGTGGTGGTGGCTAGAAGCATGGATGGCTTCAAGAGGGAATTAGATAAACATATGGAGCAGAGGTCCACCAGTGGCTATTAGCCACAAGGTATAGATAGGAACTCTCAGTCTGGGGCAAGTGATTCTTGGTGGTTGGGGGGGAGGGAACAGTGGGAGGGCTTCTAGTGCCCTGGCCCCATTGCTGGATATCCTGATGGCACCTGGTATTTTTGGTCACTGTGTGACAGAGTGTTGGACTGGATGGGCCATTGGCCTGATCCAACATTGGCTTCTCTTATGTTCTATACAGAGACCTCACAATGTTCCCTCTAAGTTCCACAGTGTTGTGAGCAAAAATGCGACTTTGTGAGCAAAAAAAGCTAGTAGCATTGAAGTTGTCAGTCAGTCTACATTTGACTATCTCATGAACTAGTTTTTTAGATTATTTCGATAACCTTGTAAAAATCTCAGAATTATTTTAAACTATATTTAAACTACATCTTAAGAACAATTTAAAAATTATAAGAGAAAACAGGATCAAGTCAAATTTCATTACAGAAAATGCTGTCCTCTATGGGATTAGAACCAGGCCTCTGGAGAACAGATCTACCTACCCCAGTCCACTATATTGGTAGACCTGGGCTCAGACTGTCACCTTGCACCAAGCCTTAGAAAACATGCCAGCACTTAGGGTGGGAAAACACTTCCAGTCTATTTTGGAGGGGTTTTTTTTAGTGAAATATGACACATTACAGGTAAAGTATAAAAGAGGAGGAACAATCACTGTTAGAATTTTGGAGGGGTTTTTTTTTTAGTGAAATATGACACATTACAGGTAAAATATAAAAGAGGAGGAACAATCACTGTCAGAACCTTGCCTAACCTCACAAGTAGGAAGTTATCAACCTGCCCAAACTACTTATTTGTTCAAATACTTATATCCAACTTTTCCTGTGATTCAAGGCAGTTTACAAATCAAACTGAAAAGCATAACAGGGATGTGTAAAAAAACACTATTTTTCTAGCTCCATTATAGCCTATGGGGATCATTATAGTCATTGGGCCCCATAGGTTATAATGGAGAATTGACCTGGGGTTATCTGGGGCTCTGCTTTCTGAGGTACAGGCACCAAATTTGCACAGCTGCTGATGCCTATCCTAAAATAAAACACCAAGTTTCAAAAAGATTGGACAAGGAGGTCCAATTCTGTGGGCCCCAGAAGGAGGTACCTCCATTCTCCACTGTTTCCAATGGAGGGGAAATGCCTTAATGTGAGCTGAAGCTAAATTCCCTGAGCTGGAAGTTAAAATTTTATGCGCCAGTGGCCCCTAGCACAATTTAGAGAGAACTCTGCTCATGTGTACTGCCTTTCCCTCACATTTCCAGCGAAAGGCTTATATCTAATACTCAAAACTAGGCAGATTCTGAGAGAGGCTGTACACAGGAAGGAAAGCTAATAATGTGCTTTGTGAGCTAGTCAATGTTTGAGACTTATCTACAAGATAGTTTTACATTTTAAAATAAATCTGCCCTTTCATCAGTGATTACAATTCCTCAGTGATTACAATCTGTGATTAAATTCTTTAAATTTAAAATATGAACCAATTTTTAAATCTACAGCATCTTGATAGTCTCAAAAGCATTTGTTTTGGAGCACAGATTCAGAACAGAATTAAATAACTTCGTCCACATCTTTCATGAGAAAGTGACCTGCACCATCTATCCTGACTACACAGAGCCTAGTTCCACTAAGCTTTTGCACTGCATAAGAAGTCTCCTCACAGGTACACTTTGCATTCTAATTCAGGTATCCTATATAAGCCTGTCCCTGAAAAGCAGGGAAGAATAACTGTTTCCTCATAAAATACAACTCTTTCAGTTTCACTGTGATAGAGAGAAGAAAAAACCTAGAAATCTAAGAAGTAGTGCAGGTGCTAAAAGGCAGAAAGGGGAATGAATAGCTCTGCAGTGCTGCAAATTTGTCTTATTCACCAACAACCCATCCCTTATTTTAGTGACAGCACATAATTTAAAACCACTGAGAGCACCTAGTTTTTCAGAAGTTGCCAGTATACTTCGTACAGACCACCAAGATAGATTGTACGCAAAACAAATTTGTACACCTGAATTTTAAAAAAGGCAACATAAATTGACAATTCGTTCTCAGTATCTATAGAACACAATTACAATGGTATTTGCACACTGACAACATGGTGAAGATGAGACAAGCAGAAGATGGGAAACATCATGAAACTGGTTGTATAAGAAACAATGCAGCATTAATTCATAGTACTCACCATCTCCTTAGCTATTTCCACAGCTTCCTGCAGCCCATAGAGCCTGCCACAGACCAGGTAAATCCCATTGGCCCAGAGAATACAGCCCTCATGGACCCAAAATTCATTGCTGTCAAGAGGTAGTTCAGGAATTTGTAACTCCAATTCAGGGCCACCTTCAGAAATGGACATGGGGGGTTTAGAGTCTGAAGGAGTTTTTTCACCAACACTGCCACCCTCAGTGGTTGCTTTTTTACAAGCAGCACCTCTCGAAAGGGACCGAGAGGCCCCGGCACAGTCCTCAGAGCGATGCCGTCTCTTGAAGCGAGGATGGGCGGACAGGCTTCTTTGCTCCTTTTGCTGCTGCTGCTCTTCCTCATCTTCCTCGGTATCTGTCTTGGAACCATTAGAAGCACTTTTATGCCGGACCTTGACCTTATTCTGCATTTCTGTGGACCTCTTGGGAGGGGGGTTTTTGGGCAGCGTGGCTGCATAATCCTGGGGATAGAAAGGTCCAAAGAGGTCACCCATGTTGCGATAGCTGGCCCACTTGCCACACAGGCAGCAGACCAGGTGGCCCATAACAGAAGATTCTGTGACAACAGGACCCTGTAGCATGAAAGAGGATGTAGGCAACACTTTGCTCTCAACATTGCTGGGAGGAGGTGTTGATGACCTCTGTCCTTTTCGGCCCCTCACCAGTTTATTCTGCTCCTCTTCCTCTGCATTAATTATTGTGCACACAGCACCTATCTCACATTTGTTTACAACATGAATATAGGGGAAAAAGGACTTATTCTTGGTATCAGTCTTATCAACAGACTGGGTGGCATATTTCAGTTTGATTTCTGGTTCCTGAGGTTCCACAATCGGAGCAGCTCGTCTTGGTTTCCGTTTCCGTGGCTGTGTTGTGGTTTTTCTCCTCTCCCTCCGCTGTCTCTTAGGCTTCGGTTCTCCATCTTCTGCTGCCTCCAATGGCTGAGGTGTTACTGGTACTGATAAAAGTGGCTGTTGCTGCTGTTTTTTCTGCTTATTCACGCTACCAATAGGCCTCCCCTTCTTCTTACCAGAAGGAAAATACCCTTTTGGGGGGAAGGGATCTGGTTTGGGTGTCATAATAACTGCATCACCATCTTTCTCTTCAATCTTTGGATTTAGTTCAGGAGTCAAGACACTGGATGGGGATACTGTTTTTGATTCAGAAAAGCTCAAAGATCCTGTTCCAGTTAGGGATCCATCTGTTCTTCCTTGACCAACAGATTTTTGTGATGGTGTTGGGACCACAGTAGATATGCAGCCCTCTTTGCCAACAGTAGCAAGTTCCAAGGACTCCTTTTTCACTAACTCATGTCCATCACCATGCCACTCTTCAGAAGATACTGTCACTTCACCGGTCAGTTCTTGGCTCTCTTGATCTAACACAATTTCTTCTTTTATGTTTTCTGCCTCCATCCCATGACTAGCAACATTCCCACCTTCAGGAGGACCACTTTTCAGGGACAGAATGTCATCAAGGGTGACCGCATCTGCACCAGTTTCAGCACAGTTTGAAGAAGCACTTCTCCGAACATTGGGAGATGTGATTTTTTGAACAATAGCTTCCAATTTTAATCCACGTCCTTTCCGTGGAGGCAGGATTTTTGTTTTAGCTGGGCTTGTGAGGGAAACAGCAGAGCAATTTCTGTTATCAGGACCTGAAAGGTTCCTAGAAGATTCTCCTTTTTGGAGTGACTTGCCAGCATCCTGGTTCTGGGATGAGTGGACGTAGGAGTTGAATGCTCTGTCAGTGCCATCCTTTGATGATGAAAGCAGGCGCCCTTTGTCGTCAGTGCCACTATTCTTCATCTCCTGCAACTGCCTCTTACTTGGAATAGGTGAAATGAAAGAGCGGACTCTCCTCCGCATGATTAAAGGATTTTGAGGAGACTGATCTTCTTGGCCAGGGATCCTTACCATGGCATTACCAGATTTAAGTACATCTCCAGCATCATCACGTCTATGCGTATCACCATCTTGAGGACCAAATCTCTTCTGACTGGCTGCCCCTAAAGATCCACTGTTTTTACCTGAAGACACCTGCCGAGAGAGATCCCAACCAGATTCATGTTGCGGAATCTTCTGGTTCATATGCTTCATTTCAGCACACTTATTCTGAAGAGTGCCATCATTTCCCAACAAACAACGGCCAGCTTCTTGGCTTCCTGCATCATGGTAGGAACCAGAATGGAGATACATCATTCCATCTTTGTCATTTTTTAAAGGACTCCTTACTTTGTCCATGAACTGCTGCTGCCTTGGGCTCTTTCTTGCTGATTCCTGCCTATGCTGAGCTGCTGCAATCACCCCCTGGGCAGAGGTGCTACTCCAGTCTTTGTATTCTTCTTGCTGTTGTTGGTATAGCTGCCTTTTGTAGTGGTACTGAGAATTCAGCACTTGGGTAGGATCACCAAAAGCATGAGGGCGAGTGTTAGTGTGATATGCTGAAGCCAAAGATGAGCTTTCAGAATTGGGGGGGAAAGGAGAGTGCAAGGAACTCCGATTGACCCTGTCAGAGAGTACCATGTGAGGATTCAGATGGTGAAGATCTGTCCCTGGCCCTCTGCTTCTACCTGGTGACATCTTCAGTTTGTCTGCCAGATCATGGAATTGAGATGGAGATTTACCCCTCATTCCCTCCCGGCTACTTCCCATTCTGCCAGGTCCTCGCCTCAGTTGTGCCGATCGGCTATCCTGTTGCAACATGTAGTCTGATGCAGAATCAAGAGCTGCAGCTCCAGGGCTAGCATTCCCTCGGTAAGACTCATGCTTAAAACTGGCAAGATGACAGTGGTCTCCTGATTTTTTATTGTTCATGCTGGCAGGGGTCTTGGACTGTTCAAATTCCTCTTCTTTGATCTGCCCACTGTGAGTCTTCAGCTTAGTTTCCATGGACACTAGGCCACCAGGCAGTATAACTGACTGACCTAAACCAGGAGTTAGACGGTCACTCCTTCCACTCCTGCCATCAGCACTCATGTGCCCAACAGAATGAGGCCCTGGATCTCTGGCAATTTGCCTCAGAGGAGATATATCACAAATAACTGATCGTCTCTCAGAAAGACCTCCTCCTTCATGAGCTGAAGACTGGGATTCCATCTCAAACTTTCTAGGCACAGAATAATCAGCCAGATTTATCTGTTTCATCTCAGAAACTGTGCCACTTGACTTTCTATCCCAGGGGCCCCAGTGTGGATTTTCCAAGAGGGATCCTATGCTTTTGTTTAAAAGACCTCTATTGCTTAATTCATTGGCTTGACTAATCAGAACATTTGGTCGCATAGTACCTTCAAGACTTCCAGTTATTCCATGATGATCCTGTGCATTTCTAGAATATCTTCTGTCAGGGTGATGGTGATATCCCTGCAAGACTTCCTGCAACAGACTGGGAAATTTTTCACTCCGTCCCTTTCGTTCACTATGCCCTGGAAAATCCCCTTTATCCTGCCCTAAAGGATACTGAGGGAAGTTGCCAGTATTTCTCTGCACACTAACCCCTATACTGTCTTTGTAACTATACCTTAAACTGCCAGGGGATTTAGAAGGCTCTGTTCTGCCAGAAAACCCAGAGCCAATGACAGCATGGCCAGGTTGGCTATTCCCATCTCCATTGTGGTTCGTGCTGCTGTCCCCACTCTTGTTCCCTTTACTCCCTCCTTGTGGCTCTTGCTGTGGCCCCATATGACCTGGCTCTTTTACCCCACTGGCAGAAGGAAGTGCTTGAGCACCTGTAGGAACATCATCTTGTTGAGATTTATCCTGACTGCTTGACTTTTCTACTCTTCCTGTCATAGCCTCCCGAGAGACTATCACACCAACTGCCTTTTCATTGACCTTTGGAGTGGTCTCCACAGCTACCAAAGTCTCTTTTTCAACAGGTGGGGAGGCCTCTTCTTCCTCATCTGCAGGGCTGGTGCTGAGCTTTGTGGGCTCATTTTGAGATGCTTGTGCCGGTGAGGAGTGGGATCGCTCCAAGTTACCCCCTTTGTAAGTAGTGTCGGAACTGGTGCTTTGACCACTCAACTGCCTCACCCTCTCACCTTGATCCTCTGAACTACTGGAGCACCCACCGTCAATGGACTCTGCTAAAGGAGATTTGAGTTGCTCTTCGGCCTGGGAGGAGCCTTCTGAGTTTGTGCAGCTATCAGCTTTTTTAGACGATGAAGATCTTTTGGAGCTCTTCTTTTGAGGTGCCAAAGCATCAGAGAGTAACATGTGCTGGACTGTATTGGGAAGATTAGCCACTTGACTACTTAGGGCACTTAGGCTGCTTAGTCCTGGATCTGTAAGCCTCTTCTCCTGCAATCCTTCAAGACCAAAACCCTTGAATCCTCCACCCTGAGCATTGGGGCTTGGCATCATAGATGGTGTTGGACTAAGTTGAGGCATCATCTGCAAAATGCGGTTTCTAGAGGCCACAGGTATGTTACTTTGTCCACATTGAAGATTCTCTCCACCTTGCATAAGAGGAGATGGTGTTGAGCTGCAGCTAGGAGACTGGACCACAGAAGCAGCTGGTGAAGGGTTAGATATAGGACTGAAATTTTGATGGAATTGCATGGGTGATCTCACAGGGACGTCAGCTTGGTTGTACTGCCCCACTTGACTTTGAAGAGACATCTTGGCAGCAGTATTTGAGTACTGCATAACATGCTGTGAGGAAGGCTGTTGCTGTGCCTGTGCCTGTGCCTGTCCTTGTGCCTGCTGACCTCCTTGGGGCAACTTTGACTGCTCAAAGTTCTTCATTGGCTGTGTCTGAAAGTTGTAATTTGATTGAGTCCCATAAGCTTGTGCACTTGAACCCACAGGATGTCCTTCATACTGTGAGCCAGCATTCACACTGTAACTACTGTCATAGTTCTGCCCAGTTTGGCCAAAACGCTGAGGAGAAGAAAATGAAGACGAGGAAGAAGCAGGAGGCTGATAGTGTTGGCTATACTGACCAACTCGTAACTGATAACCAGAAGATGAAGGCAGGGCTGAAGGGCGCTGCATTGACTGCAAATGAGATGTGCTGGATGCAGACTGGTTGGATGCCTGAGATAAAGGCTGATGTGATTGGTAGAGCTGTTGTCTCATCTGCTGCACCTGTTGCTGCTGCGGGTTGGAAGTCTGCTGTTGGTACTGAGCACTTCCAGGGGAGAAAGGACCAGTATAATCCTGTTGGTAGTGAGTCACCCCACTAAGGGAGGAGTGTTGTGTTTGAAACTGACTCACATGACCCTCACTTCCGTATTGACTCCCAAAGTTGCTACCTTGGGGTGGTCCATAACTCTGCACCGGCCCAGAAGGCCTACGCTGTGGATGTTGCTGTCCTCCAGCTGACACAGGATCCTTACTGGAGGCCATATAGTAGAATTCACCTGCTTCCTTTCTGAAACCTTGATAGTTCTGATGTCCAGAGCTCTCACCAGCCATTGATGCAGAGCTCACTGCTGCTCCACGGCGCCCACTGCTGCTGCTGCTGCTGCTGCTGCCACCCCCTCCAAAGCTTTGGAACATCTGAGCCTGCTGACGGGTGCTAAATTCTTCTAGCCGAGATGCACCATGCACTTCCTGCGGATAGTTCTGCTGGTTTCCGTGGTAACTGCTCTGCTCCCGAAAGGACTGCATGCTGTTCAGCTGCAGACTGACAGCTCAACAGCCCACCTGAAAAACAAAAAACAAAAAAACAAAATCAGTAACACAATTCACATTTTCCAGTCACATAACCAGTTACAAAAATTATTTCCAAATCAGACTTCAGAATTTTAGCTCCATTTCCACATAAGGCTTCAATATGGATCAAGGTCAATACTGACTGCTCTGACTAGGAGCAGCACTTCAGGGTCTCAGGCAAAGGGGTTCACCTACAACATGATCCTTTTAACTTGAGGGGCCAGGCATTGAACCTGGGACCTTCTGTATGCAAATTAGGTGCTCTAACACTAATCCACAGTCCCTGCTCAAAACTAGGGAAAGATAACATACATCCATTTTGTTCTCTTTTCTTTACAGGTTCTTTAAACTACCCTCTTTTTTAAACTAAAATTTTAATATTGGAAGTTATATCAATTATCAACTCTCTCATCTACAAAGAAGAAAAGCAAAAGTTTATCATTACATATCAACAGACTTCCAGTTTTAATGTATGGTATCTTACAAGACTCTCCAAAAGATTACTATGTGGTCTATGTTTCCCACAGAGATGGGCAGGGGAATTCAGAGACTGATATTAGAACCTCTCCTCCATGAAGCAGCTCTGCTCCATAGTTCACAACAGTGTCCCACAATTTAAGATAGATCAACATGGGTAGCCATGTTAGTCTGTAACGGTAGAAACGAACAAATGTCCAATAGCACCTTAAAGACTAACAAAATTTGTGGCAAGGTTCTTGTGATTCACTGCTGACTTCTTCAGGTGCTACTGGACTCTTGCTCTTTTCTACTGCCACATCTTAAGAGGGTGCAAATACTGTAACTGCAAAAATTTAATTACACAATAGGAGACTTTTCCCTAGTACTTTTGCATAGATGACCCCAAAAAATTTAAAGCAAAAAAACAGAGATACAAATGACATTTAAAAGCTCATCAAGATACCAATACCCAACACGACAGAGCTGACTTAACTAAATGCCAACTTGGAGAAAGGAGAAATAGCTCAAGTATATGCAATCATTGTTCATATATACACCACTGCTCGTGTCCAAGAAAGAAGCAAAACACCTGAAAGTCTTCTGTTCCATATTCTCCAATTTAGAACTACCAAATGAAGTTCATACAAGACATGCCAACCCAAGACTATATGCAATATAATTCAAGATGTCTCCTTAGGACTTTGTAGGTTGAGGTTTTGGATAAGGTCTGTATTCAGAAACTATAGATGCAGTCTGATTTGGAAAACTGTTCAACAGAAGATAAATATTTGTTCCACGGTGCCAAAAAATGAGGAAGCTACTGACAATTAAAATAGCAAAGTCTTATAGCTAGAAAAACCCTAGCTTTTATTATCTAGTAGTCAACATGTACAAGTGAAACAGGTCAATTTATTTACCTTCTCATCAACCTTCAGGGTGACACACTGCATTAAAATGACAGGGCAACAACATAAACATATGAAAAGACACCTGCAGGCTAGGAATGGTGAAACTGACACCTGCAAAAGCAGACACCTATTATGAAGCGGTCCAACGAACTAGACAAACGGTTCTGAATATTACCTATCAACTCAAGAGGCAATTATGCCATGCCACAGAAACAAAAGCCAACGATTGCCAGTGTAGATTCATAGTAGTATGTTGAAAATATGTTTAATTACAACTTCAAAAAGATAAGTACCCTTTAACTTTAGCCTCATAGTGGGAGTTCCTTTTTTGTCTTCACCCATAATCATGTAAATGGACTGCTCATGCACAACATTTGGTACATTGGCTCTGATCTGACTGTACCTTCTGGACCAAAATTACAATAGTAAGATTATTCAGGACATATAACTGATCATGACACAAGGCTATACTCTATGAATCCTCACCAATATTCTCCAGCCTTGCATCAATTGATTGTAATGATAAAACTCCTTTTTTGGTCCTACATTGATTAACTTATTGTCTTATTATTGTATCATTGAGCCTGTATGTACTTGACCACTGGTATGCTTGACCACTGAAGAAGGCCACTTTGCCCAAAATGCGTCTGGTCACAATAAGTCCCACTTGTGTATATTGTACCCTTTTATTCTGTATTGTTTTTAATTAATTGATAATAAATACATGTACTTTTGATAATATTTATGGTATAATTATAGTTTTTTAGTTATTGGTCCTTTACTTTGTATGTAACTAGCCTTTCAGGTACTTGATCCATTTGCAGTAGAACAGCTAGATCTGAGTCCAAGATTTTCGGAGTATGAGCTTTCAAAACTAAAAGCTCCCATCCTCAGCAAGTCTCTTAACAACAATAAACATAAATCTTAACAGTCCTCAAAGCAGTCTTGTCTCCCTAAAATAAAACAATACGGTCATGGTAAAGTGGGACTGCTCATATTTAAGAGGCCAGTGGAGCAGAGATGGCAGTTTTTACTATTCTCCAACTGAAGCCAGAGATAAGAGGTGACTGCCGACATAAGACAGGAATGCTCGAAATTACCATCTGAATCCGATCCAATATAACTTTCCTTTTAAATACATTATATACTGAAAGACTGACATTACAAACAATATTGAAACCTATGAAAATCATCATGTTTTGCTCTATGGTAGCATCAAAGCAATATGCCAGGAAAATCTAAGTTTCTGATATGTTGTCGAAGGCACAGAGAGTATTCCATCTTTCTGTGTTTATACCTCTGAGGATGCCAATCAGTTACTGGCGAAACGTCAGGTTCTACAGTGCCAAGACCACGGCCACACATCCCAGAAAATCTACAACAACTAATAAGTTTCTGATGACGCTGTTGCAAAAAGGAGTATGTATCTTCCCCATTTACCAGGACTCCAAAGCATTAAAATATATGTTCCTTCTGATAGGGTTGCCAAGGAGTCTGCCTCAGGGTCAGGGTGTGGAGGTGGCCACGATGGCCTCCATGAACCTGCAGACACGGGGTACCTCATTGGGCCAGCGAGCGGACTCAATGTCTTCAGATGGCAGAGGAGCTGGGCTGCCAGACACTTGGGGGGTATGGATGGCAAGTGTGAGCCACACTCTCTGAACTGAGGTGTGCTGGCCACAGGTGGCCTGGACAATGGTGGGAACTTCGGCCCCTAGACCATGCCTGACATCCCATGCATGACCCCATCCTATCAGCCATGTGGGCAGTGATTGAGTCGGAGCAGCTAGAAAGCCACTGCGATTGGCAGGAGGTCTTTTCCAGGGGACAGCAAGGGCTCGCGGCATCTGTGACAAGCGGCTGCCAGGCACCTGAAGGGACTGCTTGCTGTCATGAAAGGCATGGGGAGGGACAGAGGTGCATCGAGAGGCTGCTGGGGGATCTTTTAGAGGCCCTTCAGGCTCCCCATCCATACCCCACCAGCACTTCTCCTGCTCCACCTCCTGCAGGGGTGGCACAGGGATTGGCACGGCTGATGAGCAGAGGACACCCGCATGGACTGCTGACTGGACCCCTCCATGGGATTCAGGCTCAGTGCGGGCAGAGGCAGTTTCTGGGGTCCATGAGGGGGGTGCTGCTAGAATCCCTGCTCCACCGTCTGGTGACCAGGGCTTGTAAAGGGACTTGATCCCTTTAAGGGAGTGGAGGGATGTGCCGCTGACAACAGGCAAGCCTCATATACCCCATCCCTCTCCGGCCCTAAGCTGGGACAGGCACCTGGCACAACCATTGCGCCTGCTGACCCCACCATTAATTCTGGCTACCTGTTAATCATGTCCCTGCCGTCTCTCAACACCACCTCCATGAAACACAGTGGTGCAGTTGCTAGGGACACTATCACGATAGCACCATGGAAAGCAAAAATCACTCCTTTCCTACCAGGAATGGACTAGTGGTGCAGGCGCGGCAAAGGATTATTCTGTTAGTCTTTGCAAAACTAAAATAACAAATCTGTATTACATAATACAACTTCCTGGTCAAAGATACAAATTAAGGGTGTGTGTTCAACTAAATTAGAGCTGGAAAAATATCAGAAAAATGCCTTATTGGTATTTTCTGGATACTCTTTCAGCTGGATAGAGTGTTGGCCATTTTTTCGGCTATCAAAAAAGGCTGGTCCCTGAAAATCCCAAAAATATTCAGGATTTTTTAAACTGCCAGATAGCCGAAGTTAAAGGGCTTGAAGACGGTGTTTAAAGGGACTGCTGTCCCTTTAAATGCCTTCCAGGTGGACTCAGTCCTTCAAGAAGGCATTTAAAGGGACTGCAATCCCTTTAAACACCTTTTCTCCCTCCACTGGTTTCAATGGAGGATGGGGGCACCTTCTTTGGGGACCCACATACTTGGCCCCTCTGGTCCAATCTTTCTGAAACCTAAGGGAGTTGAAGAGAGGCACCAGCAGCTATGTTGCAAATTTGATGCTGCTACCTCAAAAAACAGCCCCCAGAGCCCCAGATACCCCCAGATCAATTCTCCATTATAACCTATTGGGACTACTGACTTTAATGGTTCCCATACAGTATAATGGAGCCGAGGGGAAATGGGAATCCTGAACATTTATCAAATCCGAATTTGTTGTTGTTCAGTTGCACAGTCGAGTCTGACTCTCTGTGACCCCATGGGCCAGATCACGCCAGGCCTTCCGGTCTTCCACCGTCCTCTGAAGTTTGCCCAATTTCATGTTCGTTGCATCTATGACACTGTCTAACCATCTCACCCTTTGCCATCCCCGTCTTCTTTGACCTTCAATCTTTCCCAGCATCAGGGTCTTCTCCAGTGAGTGCTCCCTTCTCATTTGGTGGCCAAAGTATTTGAGCTTCAGTTTCATTATCTGGCCTTCCAGGGAACAGTCAGGGTTGATTTCTTTTAGGATTGACTGATTTGATCTTCTTGCAGCCCAAGGGACTCTCAAGAATCTTCTCCAGCACCATAGTTCAAAAGAATCTATTCTTTGGTGCTCGGCCTTCCTTATAGTCCAACTCTCGCAGCCATACATGACTACTGGGAATACCATTACTTTGACCATGCGGACTTTTGTTGGCAGGGTGATGTCTCTACTTTTTATCATGCTGTTTAGGTTCGCCATCGCTTTCCTCCCAAGGAGCAGGCGTCTTTTAATTTCATGGCTGCTGTCACTGTCTGCGGTGATCCGGGATCCCAGGAACGTGAAGTCTGTCACCACTTCCACGACTTCCCCTTCTATTTGCCAAGGAGTGATGGGGCCGGATGCCATGATCTTAGTTTTTTTGATGTTGAGCTTCAAGCCCACTTTTGCGCTCTCCTCTTTTACCCTGAGTAAGAGGCTCTTTAGGTCCTCTTCACTTTCTGCCATTAGAGTGGTATCGTCTGCATATCTGAGGTTGTTGATCTTTTCCCCAGCAATCTTAATTCCCGCTTGTGATTCATCCAGGCCAGCATTTCGCATGATGTACTCTGCATATATATTAAATAAGCAAGGTGACAGTATACATCCTTGTCGTACTCCTTTTCCTATGCTGAACCAATCAGTTGTTCCATATCCGGTTCTAACTGTCGCTTCTTGGCCCTTATACAGGTTTCTCAAGAGACATGTGAGGTGGTCTGGTACTCCCATCTCTTTAAGGACCTGCCATAGTTTGTTGTGATCCACACAGTCAAAGGCTTTAGCATAGTCAATGAAGCAGAAGTAGATGTTTTTCTGGTACTCTCTTGCTTTCTCCATAATCCAGCGAATGTTGGCAATATGATCTCTCGTTCCTCTACCTCTTCGAAACCCAGCTTGTACTTCTGGCAGTTCTCTATCCATGTACTGTTGAAGCCTAGCTTGTAGGATCTTGAGCATGACCTTGCTAGCGTGTGATATGAGTGCAATTGTGCGATAGTTTGAACATTCTTTGGCATTGCCCTTCTTTGGGATTGGAATGTATACTGACCTTTTCCAATCCTGTGGCCACTGTTGTGTTTTCCAAATTTGCTGGCAAATTGAGTGCAGCACTTTAACAGCATCATCTTTTAAGACTTTGAACAGCTCAGCTGGGATACCATCACCTTCACTAGCTTTGTTGTTAGTAATGCTTTCTAAAGCCCATTTAATTTCACATTCCAGGATGTCTTGCTCGAGGTCAGTGATTATACCATCGTGGTTGTCAAGGACATCAAGGTCTTTCTTGTATAGTTCTTCTGTGTATTCTTGCCATCTTTTCCTAATCTCTTCTGCTTCTGTTAGGTCTCTACCGGTTTTGTCCTTTATCATGGCCAGCTTTGCATGGAATGCTCCCTTGATTTCTCCAGTTTTCTTGAAGAGATCTCTAGTCCTTCCCATTCTATTGTTTTCCTCTATTACTTTGCATTGTTCATTCAGGAAGGCCTCCTTATCTCTCCTTGCTGTTCTCTGGAAATTTGCATTCAGTTGGGTAAATCTCTCCTTTTCGCCTTTGCCTTTCCTTCTTTCCTCTGCTATTTGTAAAGCCTCATCAGACAGCTACTTTGCTTTCTTGCATTTCTTTTTCTTTGGGATGGTGGTGACTGCTGCCTCCTGTACAATGTCACGAACCTCCGTCCATAGTTATTCAGGCACTCTATCTATCAAATCTAGACCCTTGAATCTATTCTTCACCTCTACTGTATATTCATCAGGGATGTGATCTAGGTCAAACCTGAATGGCCTAGTGGTTTTTCCAATTTTCTTCAGTTTAAGTCTGAATTTTGCAATGAGTAGCTCATGATCTGAGCTGAATACCATACCGGTATTCAGATTCGTAAATATCGGGAAAATGGATATTTTTCGGATTCAATATACCCAAACCCCAAAAAATACTGTTTGTTTTTTGCACACCCCTAAGGGAACCTTTACCTTTAATACAAATATAAGCTAAACAGACTTAACACAGTTTCCAAGCAAATCAAGATGTATCATCTTGATTTCAGCCCTATGATATTACATATCAATGAATTCATATTAAAGGTCACCTAATTCTTCAGTAAGAAATATAAAAAATGTTAATTTACTTAATAATTTTTGCTGTCAAGCAATCACCCAATACTTCAAAACTGAAGAATAACTTTTGAAGTAAAATAGTGGCATATCATGAATCTTGGTGTGCTAGAACTATTATATGCCTTGTTTCCAGTGCCTTACGATTAGCTGCCTTCAGCCCCAAATGGGCAGAAAGATGAGATACAGATGTTGTAAATAAAAACAGGGAGAAATTTGCACTGAATTGATTTCCCTTCTGCCATATTCAGTCTAATGACTTCACTTCACCAAGATTTCTTCCCTAAGAGAAAAAAAAATCATTAAGTGATCCTGCTTGCTAGCAGAGTCATTGCATCCAACCCAGTATAAGAACTACGCATACTACTGAGCTGTCATGTCTTTAACAATTTATAAATATTCCAATTTAAAAATTTCTAAGCAAAGTTTTGTATTTGTTTCAATAAAAAAATTAAGGTGAATTAAGTACATTTTACTGAATAACCTTCCCTAATAAAGACTTCAGCTCAACTACTTCTAGCCATTGAAAAAACTTTTGAGAAAAAAAGAGAAGAAAACTTATGAGAATAATACAACTTATATTTAGTATATTTTTTAAAAGGTAAACGTTTCCCTTCCTCAAAAGCCAGTCAAATCTGAATCTAGGGGGCAGTGCTCATTTCTGTTTCCAAACTGAAGAGCCAGCACTGTCCAAAGATGTTTCCGTGGTCATGTGGCAGAGGTGCATGCAGAGGTAAACGCAGAGGTGCACGGAATGCTTCCCACTGAAGCGGTACCTATTTATCTACTTGCAATTTCTTGCTTTCGAACTGCTAGGTTGGCAGGAGCTGGGACAGAGATGGGAGCTCACTCCATCATGTGGCACTAGGGTCTCGAACTGCTGAACTACAGACCTTCTGGTCTGCAGCTCAATGTCTTAACCTAAATCAGATGTGCAACATTTTTCCTATTCAAAGTTTTCCAGGAAAGACTCTTCACTGACCATATCAATTTTAATTGTAAGACAGTTGGATCCAAAGTAGCCATTGTGTAAATGTAATGTTCTTCCACCTGCACAAAGAGGCGGTTCAATTTCTGTCCATTCACTTTCCCCACCACAGCCTCCTGCACTGCATCCCATGCTAGGAGTTCCCTCATTCTGAGAATCCATTTCAGAGGAGATGCAGAGGACTACAGCTGGAGGGGGGGGGGGGGCTAGAACAATCCATTCCGAAAGTAGAGCTCAAAATGAAGTTCTCTAGATGCAGCCCAACACAAAAAAATGTTAAATGATACTTTTAAGAAATGTAAGGAAAAGTAGCAATATGATTATTCAGAGAAGAAAATATTGATGGCATTTATTTATTTCACAATACAGAAGTAAAACACAAATGAAGGCAAAGAGCCACCCCTACAAATACAAATGGCAAATCCACTATCCCATTCCAAACTCAAAATTACTAACAGTTCACTCAACCAAACCCCTCCCATCCAGCAGCAAAAGCTACCTTCTCCAGTCTCTGTAGATACTTCAAGTGAGTCATTAGGGAACCAGCTCCTAACATTTAAACCACATGTAGAAACCAGCAGTTATTCTAAGACATTACCCTATAAATGAATGGTCAGGGTAGAGCATTTGTTTGGCATGCAGAAGGTCCCAAGTTCAATCCCCAGCATCTCCAGTTAAAAGAACAAGGTAGTGGGCGATGTGAAAGACCTCTGCCTATGATCCTGGAGAACCAGTGCCAGTCTTAGTAGACATTACTGACTTGAATGGACCTATGGTTCAGTAAAAGGCAGCTTCATGTGCTCACAGCAATATATTCGTTTTGCTTTCTCTTGTACATTCTGAAAATCAAAGGACCATCACCAATCCAGCATTTGAAGAAATATTTCAGGAAGCATATTTGTTCCTAAGTCTCTCCAAACAGGTAACCTCACATCATCAAATTCCTGCATACCACTTGATTGCTGAGTAAGACCAACTTCACTCCATTCCCCAGGCCAGCCCCCTGAGAGGTAAAGAGTGACCCCTACAACTGTAGATGTTGGCCAGCCTACATTAACATTTACAAAAAAAAGAAGCTGATAGAGAAAACAGCAACGGAATTTATCACATTAATTACAGGCCACGAGTTATTACTATACGTCAGTCAGTTTCTATAACACAGTTTCCCATCATCACATTCAACAATCCCATCATTCACATGCAATTCCATCAATTCTGTACCAAATTGAGGCTGGCACAGAAATACTTAAGTATATGATTTGCAGCACAACAGCCCCAACTACTCCAGATAAACAAACTGTATTTACAAATGTGGGGCAGAAGATTTCCCACAAGATATTCCCATTAGAATTGCTAAGAACTAATCTGTTATACTGGATATGAATGACAGAAGGAATTAATTATAACATATGTATACCATATTATCAGGTATCCACTTTGGTAGTTTCTAGAGCTAGATTTCAATCCATTAGCATCTTGGAGACCAACAAGGTTTCCAGGATATGAGCTTCTGAGAGTTAAAGTTCCCTTTGTCAGATTGTAGTTTTAGTATGTCAGAATGAGCTTTTTCACCTTCCTGAACCATACAGAATTTTGCACAGCCTTTCTGTGCAAAAGTTTACATGAGAAGCATTTCAGGACAGAATGAGTGAATTCATATCCTTGCTCACACATACTCCATAATTTGGTTGGAAGCTCACATACAGCAATGTTCCTCCAGATGAAAGCAAAGGCAATACAAGGATCCAAGATCACTACACCACAGACTCAGCTCCTAATTTAGCACGACTGCAAGCACATAAAAAAGACTGTTTGCAGTAATCAGAAAACTGACTCAACAGAACGGTCTGATAACCATTTATATTCTCCATTCATAATAAGAAAAGGAGGTAGACCTCTTGATAATCAGGTCTCATGGTCTTAAAGCAAACTGGCACATTAACTTAATCTTAAATGACTAGAAACAAGAAGGCAAATTCAAATACCAAGTGTATTACATTTTCCACATTTTAAAATGCAAATGTGATTTATAATGCTGGGAGTCAAGATTACATGCTGCTCCTGAAGATACTGGCAAACCCCACCACTTGACATTTTAAAGTAAAGGTAAAGGTTCCCTTGCTCGAAAGCCAATTACACAGCAGCAAACTACTATGCTGGTCCAACTAAAGCAGTCTTAAGTCGGTGTTGGAGTTTTGTCACATCCCTCAAAAAGACTGGTCTTTGGAAAATGCAGCACCATGCCCACTAGCCCTATAACCTTTTTGAAAGGCAATGGCCTTTGGGCTTCCACGGGATTCGATGTTACCTACTGTGCTATCTACATGAAGCCACTAGGAGAGGTCATCAGGTTTGGCTGCAGTGTCACTAATATGTGGATGATACCCAACTCTACCTTTGTTTTCCACCTACTTCTGAGGAAGCTGTTGATGTACAAAACCAGTGCTTGAAGTTAGTAATAAGGTCAACGAAGGTGAACAAACTCATGCTTAATCCTAACAAGACAGAGGTGCATTATATTGGTAGAAAGGCAGACCAGGGACCTGAGATCTCCCCTGCTTGGGATTGGGTTACACTCCCCCTGAAAAGTCAGTTTTGCAGCTTGGGAGTGCTACCTGACACAACAGTCACCTTAGAAACTCAGGTGTCTGCTGTGGTTCACAGTGCTTTCACCCAGCTTTGGCTGGTGCAGCAGCTGCGCCTGTTCCTGGCTCAGTCAGATCTAGCCACAGTGATCCATGCCTTAGTTACATCTAGACTGGACTACTTCAATGCACTCTACTTCAGGCTACCCTTGAAGAGCTTTTGAAGGCTGCAGCTAGTACAGAATGTTGCAGCTAGACTGCTGCTTGGAGCCAAATACTGGGATCATGTGACCACAATATTAACGCAATTACAATGGTTTCCATTTGAAGGACCATGTTCTCCTGTACATTTTTGCCTGGGAACTAATATCACAGGAGGCCGTCTTGACTGCCCCAATCAACTAAAGAAGCTTGTCTGGTGGGTTCACAAGATAGGGCCCTTTTCAATGGTTGTGTCATGATTATGGACCTCCCCAGGAGGTGTTCCTAGCCCCCTTACTCTCAATCTTTAGGAGGCAGTTGAAGACCATTTTATTCATGGCAGCATTTGATTAGTTCTTTTGCCAACCAGTAGTTTTAAATTATTCATTTTAAACTAGCAGGTTTCATTTTATTATTATTTACTTTGTACGCTGCCTTGAGTTCCTGTAGGTAGAAAGGTAGCTAATAAATGTTTTAAACAAATAGATAACCCAGTGGTACTCTGTGGCTCACAGAGAGCCACATTTGCAATTTACTTTCAGCAATTAAAAAAGCCACATTTACTTCCATCCATGGCAGGAGGCTTGCGCCTCAGGAAGGCTCACTGCTTACATTCTTCTGGTGATGGCTGTTTCACAATGGGAACCAACTACCAACCACAAGCTCCACTGAGCAAAGGCCTTGCCCGATTTCCTGAAATATGGGGCAGGAGCCACTTTGAAGAATGGTGTTCAGAAGACCCACAAGTGGCTCCTAAGCCACTGATTGAGTATCCCTGCTATAACCTCTCTTGTTCTGTGTACAGACACAGGTGATTAAACATCATCTTTGAAAGGAGGATACAAATGAAGACCTCAGCCCTACCTGCTGATGATCACTGAGCACCTTAAGCTATCCATTTAGATAGGTATTTGCCACTTTACAGTAAAGTAAACAGCCATGGGTTCCCTGTGTGCTTTCAAACCTGATGCAGCTGCCTTAAGTGGTCTCAATGGTGCTCCATAGTGAACAAGATCCCCACCCAACTCTTGATGGAATGGTTAAAGGTCACTTATAACAATATCCATCCATGCCATTTATTTCTTATAATCAGCTGTGAGAACCTGATTATCACACAGTACTGTCTTCCTTGATATGAAAACACACCTTAAAAGTAACATTTATGATTTATTATGGGAAGATCTTTTTTGTGTTAGAAACAATGAACTCATTTCAAAGAACCTGGAATGGTTTTGTTTATTGTTTGTTATGAATATGCATGTACAAATAGTGCTTAGGTTTGAGTAGTTTTAATATTTTGAATGAATTTAAGAACAGTGTGTTGTTAGTGTTAACAAGACCCTTAATTAGCACTAGCGATGTATTAGGAGCTATATGAAACAAAGACATTGAAATTGACAGAAGAGAATAAAGCAATCTTGTATTTTAATAGGAATTTTATTTGATGACCTCAGAGTCATTTTCTGTTATATTCCTTAACCATCTTGAATAACAGTTACATCTCTATAATCATTTTAATAATCTATTTTCATGTGCTGCTGTACAGAACATTCCATACCAACAAGTTTCAGAAATCTATCACTCACTGTATGAAATAATGTTTTGCTGTATAATTTGGCTCAGAACTCCTGCTTGGAAAAGAATAAGACTTTACTTCAAATGTTTATTTGAACACATTTTTGGATGATAACCCAGTTATGATCCCCATACCCTTCATTTGAATTAGTGCTAGACATTTTACGCTAGGCTGTCCCTAAGCAATGCAGAACTTGGGATCCGCGTTCCATTTAGCAAGTAAGCTTACAGGGAACACAATATACACACACCTCTTACATGCTGCATTATCAGTTAGCTGTCACACTCAGTTAGGTACTGGTCCAGGCCCCATGCACCTGAAAAAACACCTCTCCTACATCTTCTGAGGTTGATTGGGGAGACACAGATCCATGACTCCTCCATTTTGAAAACAAGAAAAGAAGGAGGGGGGAGATGCTAAACTGGGCACGGACTCTTTGGAATTTGCTGTCTAGGAAAGCCCACCTTCTCATATTGTTTCGTTCTCTACAGCATTTAATTACACAGTGGCCATTTGGGAAATTTTGTTTTCATATTATGTTGCACTAATAGTTTTTGTAATTATATTTGCATTTAGGTTGTTCAAGTGAGGGAAGGAGGCAACATACACCATCTCAAATCTGAAAGAAGGGCTGTATAATTGTACAGTTTTGACAGGACACTGCTTTGTGTTTTTCTGCATAGTATTTAAGCTTAAACTAATTTATAAGTCTAAGTACTTCGCACCTCCACGTCCCAAAATTTTTTCTTTCTGGATCCTCAAAGTATTTTAAATACTGTTGCCCATCTGTTGTTTTCAAGATGGCATCACAAAGAACCCGTTAACTTTCAAGTTGTAACTACGCCAAATACAACTTGAATATTTTAATTTTACAAGTGATTTTTCTAATAGGTTCGATATTGTTTGTCTATTTACATTGCAGTTGTCAAACAATAATTTCAGCATACCATCCACCATGGCCAGAGATACAAGACAGAAAAGTTTCCATTTCTAAAGAGTAATTGTTTCATAACATTAACTATGGGATACATCCAGCACAATAACTGCAACTCTTCCAGCTTACCCCAGCAAGTAATTTCTGACTCCAGGAAAATTTATTCACAAGATCACAAGGCCCATGTTAAGTAACAGCCACGTGAGTGGAGAGACTGCAATGGATGGGGTGAAATTGTGCTTTTCTTTCATGGTAGAGTTAGAAAAGAGCAATTTCTCTCTCTTCCACCTCCCCAATAGAGCCTGGGGTGTTAAAAAACAACAACAATAACAAAAAACCTGGTATTTTTGGGTTTCAGTATATTGAACCAAAGAGGGCTGTGGTGGCTCAGAGGTTAAGCTGCTGAGCTGCAGACCAGAAGGTCGGTGGCTTGGCAGTTCAAGACCCGAGTGCTGTGTGATGGAGTGAGCTCCCGTCTCTGGCCCCAGCTCCCTGCAACCTAGCAGTTCGAAAGCAAGAAATTACAAGTAGATAAATAGGTACCGCTTTGGTGGGAAGGTAACAGCATTCTGTGTGCCTCCGCGTTTAGTCATGCCGGCCACATGACCACGGAAACATCTTTGGACAACACTGGCTCTTCGGCTTGGAAACAGAGATGAGCATCGCCCCCTAGAGTCAGATTTGACTGACTTTCAAGCAAGGAAACCTTTACCTTTACCTTCTATTGAACAAAAAAAAAATTGGTATTTCCCAAATCCCAATACCAGTATGGTATTCGGATTTGGGAAATATTCAGGATTCCCTAATTTTTTTGGGTCACATGGACCTAAGAAGAAAAAAACAAGAGGATCAGCTGGGGCGGTAGGAGCTGAGAGCTCCCTCCACCCCCTCCAATCCTAGAGCAGTCAGCACCAGCCAAGGCAGCATGGAGCTGTCAGCTCCTGCCATCTCCTCCGATCCTGGGATGGCTCCTCTTTGCAGTTCTCCCCGGACTGCCCAGCAGAGCCTGCCAAGGAGCCAATCCTGCAGAGAGTTCTCATCACAGGCTCAGCTAGGGTTCTCCTGGGCAGCCCAATTTAAACCGAACTGCCCAACAGAGCCACCCCCATCCTCCATTGTTTCCAGTGGAGGGGAAAAGGCATATAAAGGGACCGCAGTCCCTTCAAATGCCTTTTGCGGGCCGTGAGTGAACTCAAACTGTGAATTCACCCAGGAGTTTAAAGGGACTGCAATCCCTTTAAACACCCTGTACCTTAAGCTGTCCAGTGGTCCAAAAAAAAAAAAAATCCTGAATATGTTCAGGATTTTCCAGGTCAGCCATTTTCAGATAGCCAAAAATACCAGTCTCTATATCTGGCTGGAAAAAATATGCGGAAAATACCAATAAGGTATTTTTTTGATATTTTTCCAGCTCATTATAGGCCAAATGCACACCCCACAGGAGCTTCATGACCCATGTGGCTATTATGCCACAAGGGGCCCAATACTCCAGGAATAAAGTTTCCCAGGATAAGATATGGCTTCTGGTGAGAGGAAAGCCAGGAAGACTGGTGACTGCAGCAGGTTCTGCTGACAAGATTCAACCCAATGAATGGATGTTGTTGCCAATACAATATATTAGACAAGCTTTGTAGTTTCAAATTTGTAATTAATGTTTTTAGTTGATTATCCCTAGGAACTGTGTGAGATAGTACATGTATGTTTTACTGATTGTGAACCAAGTGTGGGTGGATAAAACCACAAACAATCATAATAATTTAAGTTTAAAAATTAAGTTATGGATTCACCTGATTGGCTATACAGTTTAAATCCAATTTAAAATCTTTTTCTCCGTTTAAGTGGTAGAAGGGACCAATCTGATATGGAACCAACAAGTAACACAAGTTATGAGGTACCCAAGTGAGTTCTGTGAATGACAGTTAAATTTTGTTTGCACAGTTGAGTGGGGAATCACATCCATGACATCTCATGCCCAGTTCTTGCGGTATGCTTAAATTAGCATGTCAACAGTTTTTAGTGCTTTTTTTTTATATTTAAACTACGTAAGTGAAAGTACATGCTATACTGTCTTCAACTTTTCACAATTATTTATTCCAATAAAAAGTTTCCATGTAAAGCTTTGAATTTTTTTCAACGTAACTTTTAAATCAGACTTAGTTGATTTTTCCCCTAATCAAATAGTTCCCCTAATCAAATAGTTCCTATCAGGTACTTGTTGCCAGGGGGACACAAATGCCAGGGGGTACTTTTTAAGTTTGTTTATTAAACATAAGAAGAAGAGAAAAAGAAGAGATTGGATTTATACCCCGCCCTTCACTCCTGAAGGAGTCTCAGAGCGGCTTACAAACTCCTTTCCCTTCCCCTCCCCACAACAGACACCCTGTGAGGTGGGTGGGGCTGAGAGAGCTCTGACACAGATTGCTCTTTTTCAAGGACAGCTGTGCCAGAGCTTGTGACTGACCCAAGGTCACATCAGCAGGTGCAAGTGGAGGAGTGGGGACTCAAACCCGGTTCTCCCAGATTAGAGTCCGCAAACTTAACCACTACACCAAACAGCCAAAACAAACATACTAAATCAGATCATGCTCTATTTAGGCCATCAGATAATTTCCCAGAAAAATTTCCAGTTCTAATTTCTGCAGAAAACCCATTATCATTGACTATGACATTTTAAGTAGCAGACCACTAATTTTGAACATTTCATATTTGAGATCTTAAGTGACCTGCATTCAACACAACAGGTATCTTGTTCAGTAATCCAATTTTGAAAGAACCTTCCAAAGCTATCTACCTACAAAGCTATCTACTGCTGAGGTTTTTTACAGCAAACCAACATTAGGGATCCATTGATTATAAAGTTACAGGGTCAATAAAATAAACCTTTATTACGTTCATAATGTAGTATCTAAGTTTGAGTTGCACAGAAATACTCTCCTTCAGGCTGGTTGCTCCAAGAAAAAAATGTAAAGGAAAGACAAAAACCAATTATTTGAGTGAAGACATAATGTACACTTGTACAGCTTCACCCATAAGATAACAGAAGAAGGTATAACGAGGCTGAAATCCTATGCTCACATACCTGGAAGTAAATCCCACTGTTAGAGATATAGTATTTCTGTAAATTTTGAAGCCACAGGGAAAAAACTTTTTCCCCAGGGGGAGGTGAATGAAAATGGGCTATTAAAAAATATATGCACTACTTAATATCCTATCAAACCTAAACTAATTTTACTGCTTTAACAACATAAACTATATAGTTTATAACTTAGCATATAAAACTGAACATGTGACATTTTTATGGAATTAAAAAATTAAGAATGCCTTAGTTTTCAATAAGCAAAATTGCAAATATACCCTAAATTTGACAGAAAATTGCAAACTGATGCAACCTATTCTCTCTTTCCACAAGTACCTTAATTTTTGCTATCATATTAAGAGTGAGCTCAGTTCTAAATGGAACTTTAAAAGTTTTCCTCTGATGCTTGGGTGCAGCTTCTGCCCTACCTCTTTCTGATCTTTTTCTCCCTCCAGCAAGGTAGGGCAATAACTACCCTATACCCGAGTATATGTGACTAGAGGGATCCTGTCTCAGAGTTTGCCTTGTGTGTAAGCAGGCCAGACTAGTGAATGTGTAGAGATAGGGTTTGTATCTCCTGAGTTTTAGTTGTGAGAGAATCTGTCTCAGGAGACTCTGGAAGTCTCAGAACCAGTCCTTTGTGGCAAAGCAGGTTAGGCTGAGGAAAATAAACAGACTTACAATTTGCAATACCCACTCACTCGCCCTCCCCCAAACCAGAATTGAAAACAAAAAGTGGAATTCCACTATCTCTTATGGAAAGCACAGTACGTATCTGGATACAACATCAAACTGTAATTTTGTGCTAAACTGCAAACAAATGACTCAAAGTGCCAAGGGCAGGGTGCACGTGAGCATACAGGTCATTCGAATACTACCAAAACATGGTTTGGTGGCACATCTGAACCATAAACAGCGCTCCTTTTCATAGAACCATGTCTTCACAATTGTAAATGTTAACAGCATGCCTTGCTACATATTCAAAACAGAAAACATGCACACTATTTTGCCTTTCTGGAATGTGACCACTTAAAAAAACAAGTGGGGAGAATATACTGGCAGCACCCTCCCCCCAAAAATTCTACCTACATATCATGGACTAGCACCTCAGAAAGACAGCTACAATCCTTCTCTCTGACAAGCTAGTGGTTGCTAAAGTGTGGGAGGAACCATTTAAATATGCAACCCCAACACACTCATCCTGAAATAACACAGTCTAGGAAGGGACCAGAATCTGGGACAACTGGATTCAAACCACTACTCAGCAAAGCAGCTCACTGGATGACCCTGGGACAGTGTCTCAGTATGACTTCATGGGGTTATCAAGGGGAAAACCTAAGGGGTGGGGGCAGAAGAACCATGTAAGATGCCCTGAGCTTCTTAGAAGGGCAGAATAAAAATGGATCAACAGGCTACTTATGTGGGTGTCTTGAGTGACCCAATGACAGCATTCCTATACTCCAGCATAAACAGATTCAAGATCTCATTCACTGTTTTCAGTATCAAGAACCAATACTGTGGCACCCATTTTATCAGGGTTTTTTGCTACCCACTAACTTCCCAGAAAACACAGTGTTCTTTGTAGATACTTTAGTTTAACTCTCTAACCTGATACCAGCACGACAGCAAGCAAACCATTTGCCTTTTATTTGAGGCGTCTAGAAGAACATGAAGGCAATGTACATTATGGTTTTCACATCTGACCATGCCTATGTGGCAAAAAGGGGGACATTTTTGGGATGACAACTCCACACTACTCCAGATCCTGGATCTACTCATCTAAGTTCCCAGTACTCCACAATGAAGGAAAAAGGTAATAGAAATAAACCAATACAATACACATATATTACAGCACCATGTTTTAATAAAGGATAAAAATGAAAATAAGTGTTAAGCAAAGTAAAAGTTTAAATATAAGCAAACAGAAAAGGCTATTACAAGGAAAAAACTGTATAAGGTTTAAAATTATGAAAAGGACTAAAATACCTACACAGCATTAAATATATTCAGCTAGTTACACAGAAGCGATTGCTCATTTTTGATAAACATTTTCCCCTTGTCTTCCTCAGTTCTGATATTTTATTGCTTCTGGTCATCTTTGATGAAAGCAGAGTTTGGTAAACCTATAAAAATTGAACGTTTAAGAAAAAAAACAGTGCAGTTCTTCTGATGGAAGAGGAAGAAATCTCACCCCTTTACCCCTGCCTAGTGCAACCCACTGACCCATACAGCTATTACCACGGGGTCACAAGACCCCAGGGATTAACTTTCCCAGGGCAAAAAAAAGCTGCTGGGGGGGAGGGTAAAAATAGAACCACCATGACCCACTCAGTTCAGCCCCATGGCATTCTGCCTTAGATTGGAAGAAGCTCCTCCAGCTCAGGCTGTTCCCACTGGAGGAAGGCTTCAGACTCTGCTCAGTGGAATGGGAGGATGCGTGTCCATGGCTGCTCCTTTCACACCTATAATAAAACCTGTCTAATTGGCATAGCAGTGTTGCTGGTGGAGGTGATGGTGCAACTGTTTCCCCAAGTTTATGGCTGTTAGAGGCATGAAAACCAATGCTGTTTAATTGTTGGATTAAGACCACAAAGACCCAAGTACAAATCTTCACTCAGCTACAATATTCATTGGGATAACTTGGGCCGGTCATTCACTGACTCTCACAATAGTTTTCAAAAAATAAATATGGGTGGGACAACTGCTTACACCACCCTAAGCTACTTGGAAAAAAGATAAATGGACAACAAAGTGACAAATGAAGTTCAATGTGGGTAACGTTAAGGCGATGCGTTTGCTAATAGGGTTTGAACTTGCTGAGACTGGGAAGGAAAGTGACCTCAGGGCCATAGTACTGGATAGCTTAATAAAAATTCCCTAATGTGCTGCAACAGTGAAAAGGGGGATTATTAGGAAGGGGACTGAAAATAAGACGGTCGATATTATTATACTCCTGTATAGATCTATAGTGTGGCCCCATTTGGAATACTGTGTGTGCATCTGGCCACCATATATCAAAAAGAATATTGCAGAGCTGAAAAGAGTACAGAAGAGGGCAAACAAGATAATTGAGGGGTTGAAGCACCTTTCCTATGAGGAGGAAAGGGTCTGGAACTTTTTAATTTAGAACAAAGATGACTTACAAGGAACACAATAGAGGTCTATAAAATTATGCATGGGGTAGAGAGAGTAGACAGAGAGAATGTTTTCTTCTTCCCTCAAAAGACTATAACTTGGGGGGGGGGGGGTTCCAATGAAGTTGATGGTAGTAAAATCTGAATGAACAAAAGAAAATACATTTTTACCCAATGTGTGATTAGAATATGGAATTTGCTGCCAGAGGATGTAGTAATGGCCACAGGCATAGGAACTTAAAAAAAAGAATTTGACAGATTCACAGATGATAGTTCTATCAGTGGCTAGCTACTAGCCATGGTGACTAAAGGGAACCTCCACATTCATAAGCAGTAAACTTCTGAATACCAGTGCCAGGAGCCAATATCACAGGACAGGCCTTGGTTTATATGCTGATGTTGGCCCTGCAGAGTATCTGGTTGGCCACTGTATGAGACATGATGTTGGATTACCAGATGGACCACTAAGAACATAAGGGCAAGGTAAAAATGCATAGACAAGATAGTTCCATCAGCAAAAAGGTGCCAACAGTTTAGCATCTTTCTTATATTCCCTTCCCCCTAAGGGACCCTTCCAGCAAAAGTCAATTAACAGCCACACAAGACCAATTGCCATCTAATTCAGGAGGCTGCAGTGAGGACAGGAAAGGGGCAAAATGGCCCCTGCCTCCTATGGTTGAAAGGGACTGCAGGGCACAGCCGCGAACATAGGAAAAGTTCACAGCCCTTGCATGAACAGACTGAGGGATCCTACCCAGAGATTTTATCATGGTTGAGATATAGCCAAGCTGCACACAGGTTTTCAAAATCAACATATTACAGACCTCTGATTCTCATTAATGGCTAACAGAACCCAATGCATACTATATTCTTAAACTTCTGATACCAATATATTTGCCTGCTTAGCAGACTTGAAATTATGGCAATAATCCACCTCACAGAAGGTTTTACTCAGCAACTGGTGATTAGGAACAGCTACAGCCTATGGTATGTATGTTTTTCCAGTGTGAGTGATCAAATGCCAATTATGTGATGACTTATGGTTTTAAATAAATTAACTGATCAAATGCTAAGCTTTTACATTTTTAGCACTAAAAAAAATAAGCAGCACATACTGTCTGAACACCAAAGAGGATTTCCCCCCTCATCATTAGAAGCAAAATTATCTGGACACCAACTTAGTTATCAGATAGGAGGCTGAGAATTGTCACTGTACGTACAGAAGTCTCCAATTGCTGTAGCAGCTATAGGCCCCACTGCACCTCTTACTGCCACCGCCACCACTTACTCTCCTTTGATGACCATTTCAGGTGCTGAGGAGCAGTGGCTGCAGCACAGCTAGGAGGGCTAAAACAAGGTGGGGCAAGCCCTGGTGGCCAGCAAAGTGCAACATCGAGCGGTGGAACGGATGACGGCAGAGGCGGAAGGCGCGGTGACGCGGAGGCGCAGGCGCGGCGGAGCCAAAATGGACGTTAACCGGAGCCGCGCTAACGCAAACCGTGCACCAGATGGGCCCGCTGAAGAAAGGAAGACCTATCCCTGGACGCCAGGACGAAAGCACCGACCCTGAAGACCGCCGGAAGAAGTAGGAGCCGTGCTGGAGAACAGCAAGCCCCACCACCTGGGTGCCGGTAGGCAGCCCCTGCCCCTGTACTATGTGGCCGTAGACAGGGAAAGTAGACTTAGACTCTGTATGTAAACCGCCCAGAGACCCTTCAGGGTCAGGGCGGTATATAAGCCGAATAAATAAATAAATAAATAAATAAATAATAAATTAAGGTTTTCACATACACATAATACCTCAGAATCCATAA
Source organism: Gekko japonicus (assembly GCF_001447785.1). Taxonomy (NCBI): domain Eukaryota; kingdom Metazoa; phylum Chordata; class Lepidosauria; order Squamata; family Gekkonidae; genus Gekko; species Gekko japonicus. The sequence goes on along the minus strand of NW_015159728.1, from coordinate 132,737 downwards.
TGACAATAGCAAACCAGAAGCTTCTATAATCACGCTAGTTCTCAAGCTCTTGTATAAATTCTTCAGCACTGCCCTCTCTTTTATCTGAAGAAGAGACAGAAACTAGTGGCTAAAATCTAGTCTCTGAAGCAATTTGGTGTCTGCCCATGTTCACAAACTGGGCCTACCACATCTGAATCAAGGTGTGACAGAAGTGGTATCCACAATGTGATTTGTAAGCAGAGGTTAATTTCATGAATTGGGTGATGGAGATATCACACAGACCAATCCATATATCTCTAGATCAACTCAGAGAAGCAGTAAGACTTCATGAGTATTTCATATACATTTTATTGAGCTACTGTCATACATGTATTCCAGAAAAGTTTTTTTAAAAAAAACTATTACAAATCTGCCACTTGAGGATCTCTTTCCAAAGTCCTCCCTTACTGCCAAGTAGGGACAACTTTAATAAAAAGTGCAATATACACACCCATCAAAGCCTTCAGTTGTACAGAAAGACATTTCTATTCCACAGATCTCTGCATAGAGAATATAATGGACCCAATCCCTGAGACTGATAACTAATTCTGATCTAGAGACCACACTGAAATACAGTAGTTACTCTAAGTATTGCTAACTGAACTAGACTAGAATAATGTGATATGCCATTTAAAGTATATGATAGAACAAAAATGGAAAAACTAGTATTCACCACTTTTTATTGCAATAATAGTATTAAACTGATGTAGCCCTCCTAGAAAATAATTATCTATTTCCATACAATACCAAAAAAATTAAAAACATAAAATATTGCCCCAACTGAAGGGAGGCCCAATTTTTTAATGTTATGTCAGTACTTGGCATACAAAAAGCAAACTAGATAAGAGAGCTGGTGTTTTTGCATTTCTGTCTTGCCCTTTGACAAGAAACTCAGGGTAGAATAGACTGGACTTATCCCATTTAACCTGTGATATACATTAGGCTGAAAGACGGTAACCATGAGCCACTCCCCAAGTTAACTTTGTGGCTCAACAGGCTTTCAATCCAGATCTCTCAAGTCAATTCTTATGCTCTCACTGCCTACCGTCCAAAAACTATCTTGCCACCTCTCAATCAATAAAATTATTCCTAGTCACAACATGGATACTGGAAAATATGAAGTTACTTTATGGTTTAGTTAGAACACCCTCTTAAGCATACTGAAAAGTAAACAAGATCCTTTCAGCTCTAATTCTGCCCACCATAAATTATTACTACTTTATTTAAGTGTTCAAGGCAATAGCTTTTAAAATGTAGCTACAGTGCCATCCTGCAGGTCTTACAAGAAACTGAGAAAGAGTGGGGATACTTTTAAATGGCCCTGACCTAGACAGCTCAATCTTGTCAGAATGTGGAAACTAGGCAGGGTCAACCCTGACTAGTATTTGGACTAGTATTTGGATAGGAGACCTCCAAGGAATACCAGGGGCGCAAAGGAGGCCAGGCCATGGCAAACCACTTCTGAATGTCTCTTGCCTTGAGAACCCTATGGGGTCACCATAAGTCAGCTGTGACTTGATGGCACTTTCCATCACCACCACTTTCAAACCAACTTTCAACTTCTGCCAAGAAAAAAAATGATCATGTATTCATCAGATAAACAGTGGATGAAATATTAATGTAAGTATTTCATGTGATTTTATTTTGCTCATATGGACACAACAATGGGGCAGTTATACTGTCCTCAGTTTGTTGTCATCCCAACCCCAATTCACACTTCACTTATTCACAGGCAAAAACAGGGAGGCATACAGCCTCAGTGGTTTTTGCCACACAGTTATTTTAGAAAGTGGAGATTAGTTTACATACTAATACACTGGAAGAAAAAACAATTATTTCCATAACACTGAATGAAAGTCCTATCTACAACAGATTTTTAAAGGATGAAGCAAAATCTGTTTGACCGCAGTATCATAGGGCCTAACTCAATGTTCCTTGCTCCATTCCATACAAACTTCACCTAAAGGCACGTGCAAGAACTGAGGAATCAAGGTGATCTCAAGGAGTTCTCAAACATGAATTCTGGGCAGTGCAACATGAGATGGGATGCCTTCCCCTTCCTCGAAGGGAGTTTCAGTAAGCATAATCCCACCCAAGAAAGAAAGACGGTCACATTCGTCAGGTGTCCAACAAGCCATTTCACCACCCCCTCTGGATGCCCCCTTTATTCCTGTAAAAGAAGTTCAAAGATAAAAATATGATAGAGAGCCCAAAGGGTTCTAAAACACGCGATTGTGAATTAATAAAAAATATAATTATCTGAGCTTGAAGACTGACCTAACTCCAACCCAACCTTGGCATTTCCACTCCGCTCGATCCAGCGGTGTGTATTTATATTATGAGTACTACAACCAGGCTAGCGGAGAGGCACGGATGCAGCGGCCCACGGGCCGCCTGGCACCCCATCTCCTTCTCCCCCCTCCATATTTGCGCCCCGCCCCTTCCATCGGGGCCCGCGATGGGGCTCAAGCCTACAGAAATCATACCTAAGCCTCGTTCTCCTTCTCCCCGCCCCCCAGAGGGGAGCGCGGAGCGGGTGGGGTCTTTCAGTGGCGCGGAGGATAGCCGGGATCCGCTTCGGGACGGGGGCGGCTCCGCGGTGGTGGCTCGGAGGTTTCTCTCTCCATTCTCCCCTCACACACACAGGAAATAACACAGGGTCACCTGACACCACCCGGCCAATGAGGCGGCGGCGAGCAGCGCGCGCAAAAGGGAGGAGCGCGGGGAGGCAGCAGCAGCGGATTCTAGCTGGGTAGGGTGGGAAAGAGACGCGTGCGCACGGTGCATGTGCGCGCGCGCTCCCCCCTCATCCCTTTCCCAGCGGCACAGAGATATACAGCAGGCCACTCCCTCTTGCACGCGCTCCGTTAAAGAGACAGAGCAGAGTATGCTCAAACCCGTGCCTAGAAAAGCGGATCGTGCCAATCAATAGGGCTTATAGTCAGTGTCAGGATTGTAAAGGAAATCCAGCAAACAAAGTTGTACAGGAAGAAATCAGGAGATAAAATGTACACTACAGGAGAACAATCAGTTGCACCTTTCTAAATCGAAGTACAGTGCAATCACCACGAAGTACAGTGCAATCACCAGGGAATAAAGCCAGTTGAATTAACTCCAGGTAAACATGGACCTAGATCGCACATTTGTAAGCGGAAACTATTAATTTTTACCCAGAATATAGCAACCCTAATCAGACTCAGGTTAATGCCAACAACAACTTAAAGCCTGCCCTGGATGCTGGCTCCAGAGATTTACTCCACTAGACACACACAGAGAGGCAGCGAGCCCACTGCCCACATAAAGCCACAGTTCCCATTTTGCATTAGGGCACGCAAGAAAGCCGGATTTCAACGGAAAACAGAGGAGAACACTCAGTGCAACCACGTTTGCAGATTAAGAGGGCTAAAAATCTTGTTCAGCCTTTCTATTACCTATTGCATACCAATCTGTCCTGTTCTGCTGGAATGTCCTAAAAGCAACATTTAGGCACTTGTCAAAAAATGGGGGACCTCTTGATCTTTTCCCCAGGTAGGCCATTTTATTATAATAGCACTGATATTTGAACAAAAAAAAGAAGTAACATCTTTGGCTAGTCTCCTGCTGCTGCAGAAGGTAAAGGGATCCTCAATTCCAGTTCCTTGTGAACTGGTTAAAAACAAAAGATTAAACTTTTCATCTGCCATTCATTTATTTTACTCGCATCTCCCCCCCACCCCCACTCACCACCAGTCCTCACATTATGGTTAAAGAGGCAATTCTATGACAGTTGGCAGGTAGCTAAAGCCAAGTATCAAACTTTCCCGTCAGTGCAGCTCCTAACCTTGCACTTACAAGGAGCAACTTAGCAAATAATGGAAAACCAACATAGCTTCTGCAAAGATAAGTCCAGTCTCACTAACCTTTTTAGAGTTCTTTGAAAGTGCCAACAAACTTATAAACTGGTTGACATTGTTTATCTGGATTTCCAAAAGGCTTTTGATAAAAGTCCCTCACCAAAGACTCCACACTTGAAAAAGGATGCTGTAGAGCAGGGGTATCGAACATACGGCTTGTGGGCTGGAATCGGCCCATCCAGGGCTCTTATCTGTCCTGTGAGCATCTTGTGTGAGAGAGGGAAGGCGGAAGGCTGCTGGGGGGGGGGGCAGCAGGCACACACGATGAGGTGTTTGTGATCGAAGCTGTCAAGAAATAGAAAGGAGATGGCTAGGGGGGAGCGAAGAGGCTGAGGTAAAATAGTGTGTGGGGAATGCCAGCTAAGGTGGAAAAAGAAGAGGCATGTTGTTTATTTCCCCTCCCGCCTCCTCCGACCGCAGCTCAGTGAAGATTGGCAAAGCCACTACATGGGAGGATGGAGCTGAGCAGCCAGCACTGCCACTGTTGCATCAACCAGCTTCACAGTTTTTCAAACAGAGACCATGAGGAGGATTGGTGAGAGTGCGTGTGCGGAGCGGCGGTTTGCCAATGAACAGATGGGGCTGGTAGGGGAGAGAGGAGGAGGAGAAGGACCAGTGCGTGGATTGGAAGGCAACTGGGTTGTCTTGTACATGCCACTCTTGAGAGGAAAGATGTCCCAGGCTGTGATCATATGCACAATTAGACTCGACATAGGTGCGAATGCCGGGCAGATTTAAAGGGCGTGATCAGACAACAACATCTGGGTAGTGTCCCACAGCCGTCGATAACCCGTTCTGCTCCACCGCAGAAGCAGAGTTAAAGACACCGAGGGAAACCCGGTAGTAATTGGGTTGCGACGGGCCGCGACGGACTTTCTCGAGTCTGATTGCTCCAGCACACTCTCATGGCATCGGGATGGTCTGATGAGGCCATCCCGGATCCATACTGTTGTTTTTTCCCCCTTTGCAGTATGCGCATCATCGCAAACTCCACAGGAAGCCCTCAGTGTGGAGGTGCGATTCATCGATCCCTCGTTTAAGCGCATGGGAAACACACGGCACAAAAAAAACCCCGACTCACCCGCAGTTGCATCTGATCACACACTGATGGACTGCGCCCACAGCTTCAAAGGGAGGTGTGATTGTGCAACTGCGGGTCAAATTCCTCTGTAGGACACAGCCTCGCTTCCTCCCCCCGTTTTTTCTGGCACATGTGACCGCAACCCCAGCCTTAGAAGCAAGTGGAGGAGAGAAGAGGAAAGGGGGCGCTGCTGTTGCTGCCACATGTCTGAACAACTGCAGAGCCAGGAGCAGGGTTGCCAGGTCCCCTCATCATTCCAGCGGGCAGATTTGGGGGTGTTTTGGGGGGTAGGTGCAATGACATCACCTGGAAGTTATGTCATTACTTTGTGGATGCTCTGGTATTTGGGTGAAACTCTATGGTTTTTTCACCCTCAAACCATAGAGTTTGCCCAAATACCAGAGCGTCCCCACAAGACATTGCTGACACAATGATGTAACTTCCAGGTGATGTTATTGCAGCAACATCCCTGTTTAGGGACAGGGTTTCCCCCACTGACCACTTCATCCACAACAGGGAGAAGCCCCTGAAATCGGGGGATCTCCCACCTGGACCTGGGGGCTGACATGTCTAGCCAGGAGGCAGAGTGTCAGGATGGGTGAAGGATGGCAACGTCCCTTCTCCTCCCCACCTGTTCTCATCCCATGAGGGAAAGGGGGCTGCAGGAGAACAAAAAGCATCCCCTGGAGGTTCCAGAAACCACTTCTTCATCAGTCCTGTGGGAAACGCAGGAGGGATGAGAACTGGAAATGGGGGGGGGGATCTTGGGGAGCCGGGTTCAGACTTCCCCCTCCTCCTGAGCTAAGACCTTGTCATCTAGGTCACCCGCGGCCAGTCAGTCAGCCTGTTATGTTGGTGGGGATGGAGTGGTGGAGGGGAGAGTCTGGTGTGCTTCCTTGAGATCCTCAGAGGTAGGTCAGGGGAAGAGAGGAAACAAAGAGCGAGAGATGGATTGTAGCCATGCTTAGCTAGTGAGTCTGGGCATATGGGGGGGATGCTGTAAAACTACCTTATATACTTGCAAGGAAGATGACTTATCTCCTAAAAATGCTGTATGTATAAAAAAGTAACTAATTTGTACAGAAATGTAAGATACCCCCTTTTATGGTACCCCTAGGAAAAAGCTAATCTTGCATATGATTAAATTCATTTACTGCAGCTTTTGTAGGTTCCCCAGTAAATCAGTTGCTTTCACTGCTAGGAATCAATTGCTTTTGTTTGTATTATGAGTTAAAATAACATTAATTGGGTTTGCCTGTGTTCTTTATAAAGTTTATATCTCTAGTACCTAGCATTACATTTTATGGCACACATGGCCTGGCCAGATAAAGTGACATTTATGTCAGATCTGGGCCTCGTAACAAATGAGTTCAACACCTCTGTGAAGAGCTTGAAAAGATGCACAAAAGAGCAACCAAAGTGATCAGGGAGCTTGAGCAGTTGCCCCATGAGTATCAGTTAAAACGCTCAGGGCCATTTAGTTTAGAAAAAAGACAAGTAAGGGGAGACATGATAGAGTTCTGTAACATTTTGCACAGTGTGGAGTGGACAGGGGAAAGCTTTTCTCCCTCTCCCATAATACCAGAAACAGGAGTCATCTAATGAAGCTGAAGAGTGGGAGATATAGGACAGACAAGGGAAGTACTTCTTCATACTGCGCATAGTTAAACTGTGGAATTTGCTGCCACAAGATGTGGTGATGGCCACCAACTTGGAAGGTGTTAAAGGATAGTGGACAAGTTCATGGAGGACGGGCTATCAGCGGCTGCTGGTTATGGTGGATTATCTACACCCTCCAGAACCAGCGGCAGTATGCTTCTTTATATTAGTTGCTGAGGAGCATGGGAGGGACGTCGGGTTGCCAGCTTCCCCAGTAGAGGTGGGGGTTCCCTGCCACTAGGCCCCCACCACCACTGATCAGCTGCCAGAGGGGGTACTTAACAGGAGAGAGAGGAAGGCCCAGGCAACATTGCCAATGACGTGGTAATGTCACTTCTAGCACACACAGGAAGTGATGTCATCACCCAGGCAATGTCTGGGTGATGCTCCAGTATTTCGTCAAAAACACTATGGTAGAAGCCCCCTCAAATACCAGCGTTTTGGCCCAAATACCAGAGCATCACCTAAATGTTGCAGCTTGATGATATCACTTTTTGTGCATGCTGGAAGTGATGTCTCCACGTCACCTGGGCCTTCCTCTCTCTCCTGGTAAATCCCCCGTCCCCCACCAGTTGCCAGGAGGGACTTGGCAACCCTAACAGGAGGATGCTGTTGCAGTCATCTGGTTTGTGGTCTTCCTAGAAGCAGGTAGTTGGCTACTTTGTGAACAGAAGCTGGACTTGATGGGCTTTTGGTCTGATCCAGCATGCCTCTTCTTACGTTCTTAGTTTTTTATTTATTTATCTTTGGATTTATATCCCGCCCTCCCCGAAGGCTCACTTCTAGCACACACAGGAAGTGATGTCATCACCCAGGCAATGTCTCCAGTATTTCCCAGATCTCCTGGGACAACTGCGTCCATGAGCATGTCCAATTCCCAGGAGTTCACTGGGAACAAAACAACAAGAGTTATATTGATATCTACATATACTCTTTAGTTAGAAGATGTTCTGTCCTCATTAATGCACTGACAGATTAATCCACTTGAAGCATGCTTTGCCCTAGTATTTGGAAACAGCTGTCCCTTAAATATTACATACATTCCCAAGTAATTTGGTCAATCTTCTCCAGATTCTTCAGTACTGATGAGGGAAATTCAGTGTTACACTTAGTGTTGCCAACTCTTGCTTGGGAAATACCTGGAGATTTGGGGGGTGCAGCCTGGGGAGGGTGGGGTTTGGGAAAGGGAGGGCCCCCAGCAGAGTATAATGCCATACAGCCCACTCTCCAAAGCAACCATTCTCACCTGGGGAACTGATCTTGGTCTTGGAGACCAGTTGTAATAGCAAGAGATCTTCAGGTTTCACCTGGAGGTTGGTGATCCTAGTTACACTCCTCTTTGTAAAGGAAACATTCTTGAAATGATTGTACACCATCGTATCAGTAGAACCTGCTGAATCAGACTACTGGTCCACCTAGTACAGCGGCCAAGAAGTTGTCCTAAGGCCAAAGCCCTGCCTTGCAGCTGCCTCCCAGCACGGGTATTCAGAGGTCTGCTGCCTCTGTATACAGAGGTTCCCTTCAGTCGATATTCAGTACATTGCTTTGCATTTCAGTATTCATCTCTGATGACAAGGAAGTAGTGCTGGAGGAAAAGCCTTTTTTAAAAAAAACCTCAGATTCACTCGTCTATTGCCCCCTTTTTCTAGTTTGCTGCCCAATCTAACTTCAATGAGGCTGACTGCCAAATATGCATAGCAGTGTAACTGTCCTGTCTTTTAAACAGTAGACTTGGTTATGTCATAAAATTTGGCTTCAGCAAAAAGCAAAGAGACAAGCTGAAGCTGAACTGAGAAGTTCTCTTTGCTTCTAAACAGATGTCGGGACAGTGCAATTTTTTTTCACCCAAATTTATAGCTTGCTGGCAAGGACAGTCCCCAGCACAGCAGAAGAGGCCAGCAAGTCAATAAATCTCCATTACCTGAATCATTAAAAGCATCCCTGGGTGGTAATATACAAAAGTGCAATTATTGAGAATATCCCATTTTTTTCAAATGGTCTTTTAAAAACTCAGTTGGAGCACATTTTACAGGAAGATTTGTATATGCAGCTTATTTTGGAGGCTTTTAAAAAGCTTTTCCCCCACATGGAGTAAACAATGATAGCAATTATTCTAAATAACAGATTCATTTTAGAATGTCCTATATGGGAAGGGGCAGTGGGGAACAAAGAATATTCCCCCATATCACTGGAAAGTAAGAATTGGATATGAATTTTTCATAGTTCCTGCAGTCATACAGCAACATTAAAACCTTTGAATGGCTGGCTTGGATTAGTTATATATCAGCATCCCTAACCTTATTACTTCTGGGGGATTAAAAAAATGAAAACTACAGCAAGCTCAAGAAAGCTCATTTGCATTCCCTACTGGACATGTCCCTGTGCCAGGTTATAACAAGATGCAGCAGATTTTCGAAGTCCTGGATATCACCAGTATCTGACAACAAGAAGTCATAACTCCCTTATCAACAGTTTACCTTATTGAACCATCAAAAGTTGTACCCTAGTTTTAGAACATTCTGCATCAGGAACGTCTATTCTTCAGATCAATTGAATGCTTTTTTGTAAAAATGCTAATATCCTATTTTAGGAACAATTATAATTCTTTTCAGATTCTTTGCCACTGGAATAGTCAGCATTCTCCTTAAACCATGGCAGGGGCTCAAAAAAGTACGGTAAGCTTTATAGAACATATATATGTGTTATTATAACCAATTAATATTTGTTCTTTCTATTTAAATACTTTATATTTGAAAGTAAACAATATATTATAACATAAATATATTGGGAAGTATCTAAAGTGAAAGATAGGCTATTATTGAGCCTTGCTACTCTGAATTTGTAGTGTGTAGTTTGTAGTTATAGTATAAAAGCAATAAAAAGTTTTAAATTTTTTTTTAGAAAAAGTACAGTAAGAGCAATATAATAATTATTTCTTTTTAGAAAACATGATCATCTACTACTATATTAGAAAACAGGTTTACTAATACAAGCCATGTTGCTTTTAGGGATCAACAGTATATATAATAGTGCAAAGAAGTTAATTTCTTGTTCACTATCAAGAACTTAAGCAGAGCAGTAACACTTCTGTTTTCATGTGTTACTTCTTAGAGTAACACAGTTATAAAACAAAACTAAATGTTAAAGCTTCTGAAACTATTAACAGCACTTCACTAAAATACAGAACACAAAAAATAGATCACATCTACTATTTAAAAAACAACAGATGTTTCCCATTCAGACTTTACATTTACTACTTAGGGTCACCAAGTCCTTACCTTTTGTCAGTGGGGGGATGAGGCTTCCCTCTGGGATCATCTGGCGTGCACGCCGCGATGACGTCACCCAGAAGTGACTTCATTGCAGTAGGCATTTCACCAGGGAGGACACTCTAGCATTCAGCCAGAAACTCTATCCTACCATAGAGTTTTTTGGCCGACTGCTAGAGTGTCACCCTGTTGACGTGCCCAGTTCGATGCCATCACCTCTGGATGATGGCATTGCTCCGGGCACATTGGCACAATCTCAGCACTTTGGGGGCAGGGCTCCCCGGGCCAGCGGATTGGGGGCCCAGAAGCAGACAGACCCCGCCCAGGGGAATGGCAAGCCTACATTTACTCAGAGAGATGATACATTTCCTGTTCTCCTTAAATTAAAAAAAACCCTAGAAAAAGGCCTGGTTCTCCACCTCAAATGCTTTTACTTTCTTGATGAAGCATCACACTCAGCTGGAGCTTACCTCCTTCCTTCACTGCAATCTCTGTGAGTGAATGAAAACGGGTCGGGGACCTTACCTTGCTTCATAGCAAAAGTTAACCTGTTCCTATAACCCAGTTTGTCTATCACATCATATAAGGTCATAATACTGTGAAATGAGATCAACCTAATACTGAACTACTAACTTGGAAACTCTCAATACTTAAAAAAAAAATTAAGGCAAATAAATAGAGCACTGTAACTAGATGTAAATATGGTTGCCAGCTGACAAAAAAAACACAACTAGATTTCTCTTGTACTTTTTAGCAACAGCAGCTGCTAAATGTACAGTAACCAGCAGGAAAAAAGCAAAAAAACACTCTCATGGCAACTTAAATGCCAACAGATTTATTGTGGTATAAACTTTCATGAACTAGAACCCAATTCATCAGATGTATCAAGCATGCTCTCAGCTGGCAGTCAATAAAATGCAAGAGGTATTGTTTGTGATACCATATACAAGATAAGTACATTGATCATCTTCAGTACTAAGTAATAACAGTTTTCATAGACATGTAGATAATTTAACACCTGTACTGTAACAGGAATCCATTGTGTCCTAATATTGTATATCTTGTTAATTCTAATTCATACAAGAGCCAGCGTAATGCAGTGGTTAAGTGTAGGGTTGCCAGAGTTGGGTTGGAAAATACCTGGAGACTTTGGTGGTGGATCCTGCAGAGGGCGGGGTTTGGGGAGGGGCCTCAGCATGGTATAATGCCCTTCAAAGCAGCCATTTTCTCCAAGGGAGCTGATCTCTGTCAGCTGAAGATCATTTGTAAAAGCGAGAGATCCCCAGGCCCCACCTGGAGGCTGGCAACCCCAGGTAAGTGTCAGACTAGGAGCTGGGAAACGCAGGTTCAAATCCCCACTCTGCCATGGAACCTTGGGCCCGTCACCCCCTCAGCCTAACCTATCTCACAAGGTTGTTGTGAGGATAAAACGGAGGAGAGGAGAATGATGTAAGCTGCTTTGGGTCCCATTTGGGAGAAAGGCGGGATATAAATAAAGTAAATAAATGCTGTAGTCTCCAATCCAATTTCTGTTGAAGAAGGGTGACTTTCAGATCATCAGCAGAGTGGCTTCATAGACTGACAGTTTCACCAACTGGTTTCTAAACATTGAGCTGGTTTCAAGTCTTGTTTCTTATTCATCTTGTTTGTTGTTGTTTTTTGCACAGAGCCTGGATAGGTTGTCCTAGGTAGACAGAATAAGGGCACTGTCAATGACAGCTTTCATATATCATGTTAGAGGATAAGCAAGTGATGATGTTGTCTGATCTTATTAAGTCCTGTGTTAGTGTTGCTGGAATATATATGGAGACAGAGTTGGCACCTGGATTTGCAACAGGGCTTCAGTCATGAGTTAGTTTCTCCGTTAGGTGCCCCACTGTTGCTGTTTTAGATTAGGAAGCTGTCTGAAAGTCAGGAAGGGCCTACCAAAGGGCTGTGAGAGAGGTATCATTGTTCAGAAATCAGCAGGTGAATCTTTTAACAGCATGGGGATACACGTCATCACCTGCCAATGTCTGCAGAATAAATGCTGTAAAAGGCATGCAAGCCAGAGCCACCCATTTCTTTCCATTGTTTAAGATCAACATACCCAGCATTTGATGTGAAAGCTTTCTTTATTCCTCTTGCTTCACAGTCTCCGTCATCCAGTGTTGGTAGTTTCTATCCCACAGCTTGCTATTGGAAAACTGAACCTTCACAATCAGAGGGTACTAGTGGCTCAGTCAGATTCAGATTAGAAATAAATATTGTGGGGGTTTTGTAGGATGTAGTGTTGCTCATCTGCAACTTTGCTGGACTTCATGCTTACAAAATTTAAGGAGGATACAACACTGGAAAAAATGGCAAATAATTTGGACGGTTTGGATTTAAAAAGCTGTCAAATTGGATAATATAAAAGGAAATCCAGTAGGAGAAAAGAAGGGATATAATGGGCTAATCCAGTCTTGCAAATACCATTTGTATGCGGTAACAATTCCATCCACATTAATTGCCTGCCAGGTTCACCAGTCAAGTTGCCCTGCAGAAATACATAACAGCAGGTAGCAGGAGGTTTCTTTTCAGTGTCTGTCTGCAGGTGGTAATGGGCTGGAGGAAGGTGAATAACCAGAACTTTATGTGTGTTAAGTGCCGTCAAGTTGCTTGTGACACCCTATGAATTAATGACCTCCAAAACATCCTGTTTTAACAGCCATTCTCAGGTCTTGCAAACTGAGGGCTGTGGCTTCCTGTACTGAGTCAATCCATCTAATGTTGGGTCTTCCTCTTTTCCTGCTGCCTTCAACTTTCCTAGCATTACTGTCTTTTCCAGTGACTTTCTGCTCCTAATGTGACACAAGTACGATAGCCTCAATTTAGTCATTTTAGCTTCTAGGGAGAGTTCAGGCTTGATTTGATCTAGAACCCACTTTTTGGTCTTTTTGGCAGTCCACATTATCTATAAATCTCTCCTCCAACATCACATTTCAAAGGAATCTACTCTCTTCCTGTCAGCTTTCTTCATTGTCCAACTTTCACACCCATACATAGTAGGAATACTATGGCATGAATTAACTTGATCTTGGTCGCCAGCAACACATCTTTACACTTAAGGAACTTTTCTAGCTTCTTCACGGCTGCCCTTCCCAGTCTCAATCAACTGGAACCTTAATCCAGACAAAACGGAGTTGCTTGTGGTGGGCAGGCCTATTACAGGTAAAGTGGTGGAAATGCACATCTTTAACAAGACCAGTTCCTCACCACCACCAAAGAACAGGTTCATAGTCTTGGATATAGGCTCCTCTTGGATGGTATTGTCCAGAAGCATGACAATCTTCAGTTGATTTACTAATTATACAACTTTCTGGATTAGTAGTTGGCTACTATTGTGCATACCTCCCAACTGGATTACTGTAATGTAGTCTACATGGGGCTGCTCTAGAAAGTTATTTGGACGCAGCAACTGGCAGTTAACATATAAGTCTCCAGCATTAGTTGCAAGGTCCCATTTGCTGCCAAATTTTTTGGAGGGGGGGGGGTTAAACTCAAGTTATTACCTTTTGTGTCTAGCCCAGGATAGAAAGCACTTCCTTGATGGACCCACCATCAATTAGTTTGGCGATTACTGCACAAGGAGAGTTTTTCTATAATAGTTCCCAGAAGGAGAGTCTTTCTATAATAGTTCCCAAGTTGTAGAATCAGCTACCTTAAATTTTTCCAGACTTGGGCCCTTGGCCATTTTATACAGGTTTTAAAGATCTATTTACTTACATAGGTTTTCTGTGCTTAATGTGCTCATAATTGATTTAATTGGCAGCAGGACAAGTTTGCTCATTTCTTTTTATGGAATTGTTTTAATGATATTGTACAGTGGCGTAAATGTTGTTCCTTGCCTTCAGAATCTGCCTTCACTGAAAGGTGGACCACGCATAAATAAATAGCACTTTCTTGTGATATATAAAAAACAGTGCCATGGGAACATTAACAATGCTAAAATCACCTTTCACTCTCCTGCTATTCTTGTGCATGTGTGGATTTTGTTAGAGCAGCAGGTTAGAAAGCAGAAGAGATTTATTTTTAAATGAAATATATTCTAGCCAATGTAGTACTGACACAATAGGGATGTGTAAAATTAACCAAAGACCTAGGAAATTATAATAGTACCCCATATTCTGCAGGAGTGAGGCCTCACTTGTATGGCTGTAATCAGGTTTGGATGCCACAATTCAAGAAAGATATTTATGAGAGGGAAAGGATACTGAGAGGAACTGTTCTACAAGCCTGAGGGAAAGTCTGCAGAAGTCATAAGAATGTAAGAGTCAAGCAAGATTTGCATAAAGGAAAAAAAAAACAGATGTTGAAGGGTATGTTGAGTATCAGGGAGGGAAGCAACAGCTGTTTACCATACCCACTGAAGATAGTTTACAGAAAAGTAAATTCCAAGTGAAACTTTGGTACAATAATAGTTCATCTATAGAATACATTTTATAGAAAGAATGTGGAATATTGGAATATCCTCCCATGATTTTTTTACAGGTACACGAGACAGTATCAACTGGAAGTGGTTCAGCTACCAAATATCCTATTTTAAAACAGGAGCTTAACTACATAATCTGTGGGGCTCTTTCCTGATTGCAGAAATAATGTTGGGTATTACAAGTTGAAAACACTCAGTATATCTGGGGTTAAATGTTTGTTTATGTTACTCACAGGAAGTCACATGTTTTTCATGTAACCAATGTTCTTTAGCTGTAGAAAGCCCGGGAATTTTCTCCCTGATCTAGGAATTTGATTGGGACTAAAGTGTCAAGGTATATTACCATTTTATGGCTTCTCTTCCCGTTTTTGTTTGGTGTTCTGAAGAACATGAAGAGTAGCCATACTCTCTCTCTTCTAGTTTTGTCTTTGTAGAGTAAGGATGCAGCCGATTATGCTCTGTTGTTATTTTCATCCCAGTTACCCTTCCCATGCTAGAATTTAGTAAAAACTTTATATTTTAATCACACATGGGCTCTCAGTCTGAATTATTTTACTCTGGCTCTGCTGGACTATTTTATCTCTGCTAAATACCATTTTTTCAATATCTCACTATCACCCAACAAATAAGCATCTATGTAGACTTCAGCCCAGCCAAGAGTAGAAGACGACAAACTAGTATCTATGGGGACTTACATTAGCTGCTCTCGCAGACCAATTCTGCCCTCCAGTTACAACTGCAGGGCAGGCTAGGGTTGCTACTAACACTATGCTACTGGGAAAGAATTACAACACCAGAGTGATGGTGGAACCCTTATGCCACCAAAAAAGAAAAACCCAGCAACATAAAAGAGGGAAAGTAGGTGGAAATAAGGATCAGTGGAACACTGCAGTACTTGAACAATAACTGAGGGGGAAAGCGCGGTTCCTCCTATAGGCATGCATGTCTGTGCTCCTTCTCTTGAGACAGGCAGGGCCAGCCTTCAAAATTCTTTTAGCATAGCTCTAGGACATAGCAACCACGATGGTATAATCACTGAACTCGAGCCAGACATCCTGGAATGTGAAGTTAAATGGGCCTTAGAAAACATTACTAACAACAAAGCTAGTGGAGGTGATGGTATTCCAGCTGAGCTATTCAAAGTCTTAAAAGATGATGCTGTTAAAGTGCTGCACTCAATTTGCCAGCAAATTTGGAAAACGCAACAGTGGCCACAGGATTGGAAAAGGTCAGTATACATTCCAATCCCAAAGAAGGGCAATGCCAAAGAATGTTCAAACTATCGCACAATTGCACTCATATCACACGCTAGCAAGGTCATGCTCAAGATCCTACAAGCTAGGCTTCAACAGTACGTGGCTAGAGAACTACCAGAAGTACAAGCTGGGGTTCGAAGAGGTAGAGGAACTAGAGATCAAATTGCCAATATTCGCTGGATTATGGAGAAAGCAAGAGAGTACCAGAAAAACATCTACTTCTGCTTCATTGACTATGCTAAAGCCTTTGACTGTGTGGATCACAACAAACTATGGCAGGTCCTTAAAGAGATGGGAGGACCAGACCACCTCACATGTCTCTTGAGAAACCTGTATAAGGGCCAAGAAGCGACAGTTAGAACCGGATATGGAACAACTGATTGGTTTCGCATAGGAAAAGGAGTACGACAAGGATGTATATTGTCGCCTTGCTTATTTAATATATATGCAGAGTACATCATGCGAATTGCTGGCCTGGATGAATCACAAGTGGGAATTAAGATTGCTGGGGAAAAGATCAACAACCTCAGATATGCAGACGATACCACTCTAATGGCAGAAAGTGAAGAGGACCTAAAGAGCCTCTTGCTCAGGGTAAAAGAGGAGAGCGCAAAAGTGGGCTTGAAGCTCAACATCAAAAAAACTAAGATCATGGCATCCGGCCCCATCACTCCTTGGCAAATAGAAGGGGAAGTCGTGGAAGTAGTGACAGACTTCACGTTCCTGGGATCCCAAATCACCGCAGACTGTGACTGCAGCCATGAAATTAAAAGACGCCTGCTACTTGGGAGGAAAGCGATGGCGAACCTAAACAGCATGATAAAAAGTAGAGACATCACCCTGCCAACAAAAATGCGCATGGTCCAAGCAATGGTATTCCCAGTAGTCATGTATGGCTGCGAGAGTTGGACTATAAGGAAGGCCGAGCACCGAAGAATAGATTCTTTTGAACTATGGTGCTGGAGAAGACTCTTGCGAGTCCCTTGGACTGCAAGAAGATCAAATCAGTCAATCCTAAAAGAAATCAACCCTGACTGTTCCCTGGAAGGCCAGATAATGAAACTGAAGCTGAAATACTTTGGCCACCAAATGAGAAGGGAGCACTCACTGGAGAAGACCCTGATGCTGGGAAAGATTGAAGGTCAAAGAAGACGGGGACGGTAAAGGATGAGATGGTTGGACAGTGTCATCGATGCAACGAACATGAAACTGAGCAAACTTCAGAGGACAGGGAAGACAGGAGGGCCTGGCGGGATCTAGTCCATGGGGTCGCGAAGAGTCGGACTCGACTGTGCGACTGAACAACAAAGGACATTCTAAGCTTTACACAGGCACAAAGACCTAATATCATGCCTGCACACACATCACAAAAAAGAACAATGCACCTACAAAAGAGATGTCTTAAAACATTCCCATTGTAGTCAGTCATTCCAAACTACTGCCCACACATTTTCACCCCCACAACCAAGAACACAATTGCAACTAAATCTTCACCCAGTCATTGCATGCCACCCGGGAGTACATCAGACCCAACCAAACTCTAAGCTCATAATATTATGCTGTGCAGTAGGAGGCTAGATCACTTTGTGCTTCTGTTCAAAGTACTAAGAAGAAGAGAATTGGTGATGCGTAGCCCTGTGAAAGGGTATTTTGCAGAAACAATGTACAATCCACAGCTCTTTAAAAAGTAGGATGGACATCCTGCAAATACATCGTCTTAGAACTTTTTTACCGATATTCCACCTCAGGTCTCCAGAAACCCAACCACACTACTGCTTCTAAGGCTGCCTAGACAAGGCACCCCACACAAGCGTGGAATAGAGGAGATGCCCACCAGACTATGCCAACAGAATTACTCCTGGGACGATACTTAAAAATACCCCAGGAACAGCATCTGTAAAACTTCTGTGGAAGGTCTTTTTTATTATGTCATGGTCTGCCCATTGTACTGGAAACCGAGATGTAAACTCTTGACTGCAATAATAGATCAATTGCAAAAATTTTCTGACATCGATAAATTAATATTTCTGCTGTCAGATGCAGACCCTACAGTTTCCTATAGGGTAGCACTCTTCACCTCAGCAGCTAGTAAAATCAGGGCCAAGAACATAGAAAAATGAAATTGAACTGTAAAACGGCAATGTAAAATGGCAATGTTTGAGGCTGTGTATGTGTTTCTGGAGATGGGTATCTATATTTAAGATTTTAATTAATTTAAATACTGGATGTGCAGATTTTTAGAGGTTATTATATTTTAAATCTAATTCAAATTCCGGTGCTGTAAGTTATCTAATTTGTATATTGTTTTAAATTGTAATGGCCAATGGCTACACAATAAATTTTACTACTACTACTACTACTACTACTACTACACAGCTGAAAGTGGGACTTACTAAACATACTGCATCATGTACTCAGACCACCCTAAGGTCCATGGAGAACTCAAACTCCCACGGCCACAGTGTTTCTCCTCTCTCTTTTGCAATAGGGGAAAACTTGCAAACTAAAGTAACCATCCTATACTCTACAGGAGGCAGGAGTATCTCTCACACAGGAGACATGGGGGAAACATGCATGTTATACATAGGGAGAACTCTACTGGCCACAACTGCCAAATGCTGATAAACAACCACCACATTCCGTAAAAGCAATGGGAAGCACAGCCACATTTGCTGGTAATTATTAAGCACTGCATTCCACATATCACTGCTGAACAGTCATGATCCATTCTTCCTTGCTACTAGATATAAGCACATGGCAACAGAACAGGATTCACAGCATTCAAATGCAACTCTTTACATGGGGTTGGTGAGTATTTTCCAATCAACTACATAAACTTCTCCTAAAAGTGAACGGCCACAGGGATTAACATGACGGAGTAGAAAGCTGGGCTGGGGCATTCAGGAACCTTGCAGCAGTACATTCTCATTTGGTTATCGTATATATCCAGTCACAGGCAATGCTCCTTTTAAGTGGTGGAGTCTTGTGAGCAAAAATTCTATACTTTGTGAGCTACTGGCATTAAAGTTGTGAGCGAGCGATTTGGCTACTGCATAAATTAGTTTGGTCTAGAGCCATCCTTCCTGAGCTAAGACAAAACTGTGTGAGCCGTAGGCTAAAAACCTGTGAGCTAGCTCACACAAACTCAGCTTAGAGGGAATACTGGTCACAGGTACTGCGCCTGATCTACTCTTTAAACTTTTTAAATCACAATTCTCATGTCTGTCTTGTCCAGGCAACTAGCCCTCCAGCATTAAAAGGCAATGATGTTTCCAAGCCCTGTGCTGTGGAGACCACAAGTGAGACCAATGACAGCAGCAGCAGTGATGAATGAGAAGCAATTTCTTCCCCTGTGGACTCCCAGGATTCCTCTCCCTTTCCAACATGCCTGACAGACAACAATTGAACAGCTATAGCAGTAGCTAGGCTGGGGCACAATAAAGCAAAGCTGTATCTGCTACACTGTAGGCTGTCATAGGCTCCTACAAGAACAGAAATTTTGCCAACAATAGTTCTATGGATCGCTTGCAGAATTCACTTCACCCCTGATCTTGTTCAGTAAATGCTATCTATCGGTCTATATGTTTTTATCCTACCTGTTTCCCAAGGAGCACACAAGTGAATATCATGGCTGAGTGAAGATTTGAATGTGGATCTCCTGGATCCCAGTTCAATACTTTAACAAATACACCAGATTGGCTCATGATTAGCCATTTAAGCTGTGCTTCTCTTTTTGTGATGGTCGGGAGATGGAGAGCCCTGTTTTGTTACTCATCTCAGCTGTCTTCCTAATGATATATGAACAAAGGACAAGGGAGTAAGCTCCCTACCTCAATATCTCATCAGAACTCCTTGCATCTGAAACTATACAAGGACTATGGTGTTTTGCTATGTAAATATTTTGTGTGTGTTTTACTTTTGTGTTTTAATGTGGGGTTTTATATGTCCGTTGCTGTGGTTTTAAAAAAGCAGGCCTTCAGAGTAAGAAAGGGGGGGATGGATGGATGGGTGATTGAAGTGTATTATAACTGGGTGGTAGTGTACCCTCGGGGATGGAGTTGACTGGTTTGTAGAGAGATTTTGTTTGTAGTGTCTGCAGGTAAACAGAGCCGAGGTGCTGTGAGAGAAATCTGTGTTCTTGATGGAAGTTATTAGGCTAAGTGGCAAGTGAGAAAATAAGTCTTTGTAGCTATTTAAGGAAATTTAAAGAAAGGAGAACTGTACCTATCAGAAACTATTACACTTATGAACTTTACTGAAACCATTACAGTGTTGTGCTTCTAAATAAATTCTGTATATGTGTAAGAGAAAACAACTGTCTTCTTCAGCATGAAGGATCCCCTTTTACCTCAGAGCCATCCCCTTTGCACTGACTGTTCTATCATTCTACCAGATATAACTAAGCCATTCTATTCTTTGGGTCCAACTAAGAATTCTAAGGTGAGAGCCTTTGGTGGCAGGAAACACTAAGGAAGGTAAGGAGGCAGCCTAACACACAACACCTCAGAACCTTGCAAAAAGGTGCCTTTACAGGTATTACATATAATGGGTCTCAGAAAAGAGCAAAAACATTACAAGGGTCTTTTAGAGCCCCAACATCTTAATGCTTTCCTGCCCTCTCCATTATTTATTTATTATTTCTTTATTATAGAGCAGAGATCTATCAGTAGCTACTAGCCACAAGGTATATATAGGAACTCTCGGTCTGGGGCAAGTGATGCACTGTATTCTTGGTGCTGGGGGGGGGGGCAACAGTGGGAGGGCTTCTAGTGTCCTGGCCCCACTGCTGGACCTCCTGATGGCACCTGCTATTTTTGGCCACTGTGTGATAGAGTGTTGAACTAGATGGGCCATTGGCCTGATCCAACATTGGCTTCTCTTATGTTCTTATTATATTTAATTTATATCCTGCCCTCCCCGCAAGCGGACTCAGGGTGAGTTACAGGTCATATAAGACGTGACAATAAAACAATAGAATGTCATAAATATTACAAAATTAGAAATTTAAAAGTTAAGAGAATGATAATAAAACCAGCATAAGACATTGCCTTGGCAGCGACGATATGATGTACTTCTTCTGAGTGGTGACAGTGAATTAAAAAGAACTGAGCCCGTTCGCGGGGAGGGCGGGGTAAAAATGCAAAAAATAAAAATAAATATAAAATAATAAATTTGAGCCAGTGCCATGACTCAGTGGTAGAGCATCTGCTTTTCATGCAGAAGGTCCTATGTTCAATCCCCCATACTACAGCCAAACAGATCAGGTAGTAGGTAATATGAAAGACTTCTGCCTCAGACTCTGAACAGTCACTGCCAGTTTGAGTACACTATACTAAATAGGCTTGCCATTCCCCCGGGAGGGGGGGTTGTTCGTTTTAGGGGGGCCCGGTCCACCGGCCCAGATCCAGCTGGTTGGGAGAACCCCGCCCCCAAAGTGCCAGGATCACGGTAACGTGCCCGGCGCGATAACGTCACCTAGAGGTGACATCATCACGCTGGACATGTTGCTGGGGGAATGCTCTAGCACTCAGTCTAAAAACTCTATGGTACCATAGAGTTCCTGGCCAAATGCTAGAGTGGCCCCCTGGCGACATGCCTAGCATGATGACATCACTTCCAGGTGATGTCATCACAGTGCATGCACTATGCACATGCGCGAGATCCCGGACAGGATGCTCAGTCCCCCCGCTGGCAGAAGGTAGGGACCTGGCAACCCTAATACTAACCTTGTTAGACAAATGGCTTGACTCAGTACAAAACAGTTCCATATATCCATGTGCATGCAGTGAAGCAAGGAGATTAATAACATGGTCCACTGTGAGAAAAAACATCATGTACTTAGTTCACAAATGGAGCATGGGGGAGGTGTGGATGGATGGGATAAGGGGGGGGAAGCAAAAAGAAAGGCACCCTGGGTCAAAGAAATAGAAATAAGGCTACATGTCCTTTTACCACTCTTCTGATTGACTATTATACTGAACTGCTTGTGACTATATTTGTCTCTCTTCCAAAGTGTCTTCTCTCAGACATCATGATATGGACAGAAGCTGGGCCATCATATGTAGCAAGCCTGTGCTGTTCCAGTTTGGTGTAGTGGTTAAGAGTGCAGACTCTAATGGACTTCCGGTTTCGGCGGCGCGGATGGCGACCGGCTCTTGGGACGTCTCCCAGAGCCGGATCGCCCAAGCACAGCCCGGGGGGGTCCCGCGCCAGAGGGCTCCGAACCAGGGGGTGCGCTAGGGGGAAGCCTCTTGCCGATCTGATGGTCGGGAATTGAGGCTCTCCCATTTACCCCAAACGGCCCCGGCTGTGACTTGACCCCTGAAGGGGTTTAGCAACGCCACCGGTGGAGCGGAGTGGTGATGCGACAAAGCTCTTTTTAGAACGAAGACAAGCGAAATCGTAAGTGGACGTCTGAGAACTAAAACGGCAAGCTTACCCCCCCATTAGAGAAGCGGCTGGAGGAGAAGGGGGAAGGGAGGGCTCTACCCCCCCCTGGCAGAATTGCAAAAAATAAATCTTAAACTTGACTCCATGGAAAATGCTTATGGATTACAGCAGAAAAAGATGACAGAAACAGCTGAAAAGGTAGATGATATTGCTAAGAAATGCCTGGTATCAGCAGAAGAGGTGCAGATTGTCAAGAAAAAGGTCTTTAAAATTGAAAAGCATCAAGAAAAGCAAGAAAACAAACTGTTATTGTTACAAATGGAAAAATCAAACCATACTCTCCGGTTCCAGGGTTGGAAGGAAGAAATTGGAGAGGACCTGAGAAGCATCTTGGCTGAAGCCTTAGCACCACTGCTTGGCAACGAAGCGGAAAAAATAAAGGAAGAGATGGATTTGGCCTATCGGGCCTATACCAACTTTACGAGAAAAAATAAGTTGCCAGCTGAAGTGGTCGTGAAATTCACTAAACAACGTCTCAGGGACCAAATTTTAAGGACTACATCTGCGTCACCCCTGAAAATCGGAGATCAATTAATCAGAATTTTGAAAGATGTTCCATTTGAAATTAGAATGAAAAGAAAGGAATACAAGGGATTGACCACTTTCTTGCAAAACCATCAAACAGGATATAAATGGCTGATACCCGAAGGGCTGACGTTCAAGTTCAAAGACAAAAGAGAAAAAATTGACTCTATCTTTAAGGCCCAAGAATTCTTGAAAAGGCATGTCAGTAAAGAAGAGGGAGCAGAGCTAGCCAAGTGGATGTCAACATTAAGCGTGGACGACAGCAGCTCAGAGGGAGAGGTGAAAGACGATGAAGATGAAGGAGCGATTGGACCAAAATATAATTTGAGAGATAAAAAAGGAAAGGACCCCAAAGTTTAAAAAACTTTGATTTTATTTTTTGGATTATACTTGGAAAAAATCCACACCAGAAGGACACTACTAACAAATTAAACATTTTGTTTAACATTGATTAACAGAATGACGACCGAAGAT
The DNA here is from genome assembly GCF_001447785.1 of Gekko japonicus. Classification (NCBI taxonomy): domain Eukaryota; kingdom Metazoa; phylum Chordata; class Lepidosauria; order Squamata; family Gekkonidae; genus Gekko; species Gekko japonicus. The sequence continues at coordinate 109,656 of NW_015159728.1, read as the reverse complement.
GGACTTTATGGACTTAGAGCTTTGAGTACTAACAGATTAACTTACTAATATGAATAACACCACTCATTCTATTCTTTACCCCGCTATATACCCACCCTATTTCTTGAACTTAAAAGAAATATCTCTCCTTTTTAGGAGAGGGAATAAAGCTTATTTAAAAAAAAAAAGAGTGCAGACTCTAATCTAGGAGAACCGGGTTTGATTCCCCACTCTTCCACATGCAGCTGCTGGTGTGACCTTGGGTCAGTCACAAGTTCTCTCAGAGCTCTGTCTGTCTGTTGTGGGGAAGGGAATGGAAAGAAGATTGTAAGCTGCTCTGAGACTCCTTCGGGTAGTGAAGGGTGGGGTATAAATCCAATCTCCTCCTCCTCCCACAGTGTGCTCCCTGGTTACCATGCATAGGGCAGGGAGCAATGGATGGGGATGTGTAGTAAGGTAGGGTCCTCCTGGGGAGGCACCACAGCCCCATCATGAGTCCGTTTTCTGTCAGCTCCTGCAGGTATATGGTTAGGAAGCTGTTCTACTGAGTGGGAGGTTTAGACGTTCTATTTATTTAGAGAATTATATCCTACACTCTTAATCTACAAAGGGTTCCCAGGGTAGCTCTCAATACAAACATAAAACAGTCCACTCCTGCTGCTCTTTACCTTTTTGCATCTAAAATTATTGCTGTTTGCAGAATACCCAAAATGTATTCTTTTCCTACCTGATTTCCATGTAGTGATCAATATATCCTTGTGGTTGTCAGCTTTAAGCAGCATCTTCTGTTTCCCTTTGAGGCGCTCTTTTCCACTGAGCTGCCAGATACTAGTCCCTGAAAATATTCTTGTCGCAGTTGGGGTTTCTACATTGCAAAATTATTGTTTTCCTCACATGGACACCACCACTGCAACTGTGTTATATGGAATATACTGAAGACTGTCTGCGTCAAAGCACTGTTCCTACAGCAGGACTTGAACCTTCCTCCTTGGACCTGCCTGTGGCCTCCTCATGCTTCTTTCCTATTCATTGGGCTATGGGGCTTGCCAGGTGTTGAAACTGGAATAGCATTTCTTACTTCCTTATCTGTCCCTGGCTGTTTGCCTGTCAAAAGAACAGTTGTCTGCATGCAGTCTATGTTTGCACCCTTGCCTGCAGGGAACCCCCTAGGGTCAGAGACTGCCTTCCTGCTCCTTGTGCTATGATAGACTGCAGTAGGGAAGGTGCTATGGTCTTTTTTCTGGCTGCCTGCTTCTGTTCAGTGTAGGGAGGGGTGTACTGGGTTGGGTGACATCATGGGCTTGTTCAGCTGTCAGCTGATTTGTCTTTTTTTCCTGCACGACCAATGTGGCAGCACTACTGGTGAACAACTTTGTGATTGGTGGGCGGTGGTAGTTGAGTTACTAGGGATGCTGTGAGAGTATCTGTCAGTGTGCACTTATTTCTGCACCTATTGCTGCATTTCGGGCTTTGCCGCTGGGCATGCATTGGACCACAGTTTCACCATAGTGGTGTAGCCCTTGCACAGGAGCCAGTGGTATACAGAGATGATAGCATTTCCTAGTAAGTCAGAAAATATGTAGACAATGCATGTTTAAGAGCAGCGAACCTTTGCAATCCTTCTTACAAGACAGATTAAGAACAGTGAAACTGAAATATGAAGATGGTGCGAAGACAAAGAAAAGAAAGGTAATATTTACACACAGTATCTTAGTTATTGCACTATGGCTTGGTGCAACGGCATTCACCCTTACAGTTAATGGACTGGAGAACTTTCTCGCTCTCGCTCTCCCCCCTGCCTAGCTTAACAACCAACCTCTAAAATGTCAGGGTTACTTTGATCCAAGGGCACTAGGGCAAGTCTAAGAAAAACTGTTCTGAGTAGGATCACCTTTGGAATATGCAATTAAAAAAAATTAAAGTGCCTCAACACAAGAGGGGCTTCCATTTTCATCCCATTCTTCTGCAGAGGAGCTCAAAGAAATGTTTTAGCCTCACAGCAACTCTATAAACACAGGCTGGCCTTAGAGGATGTGCTGGAGGCCACCTAGAGAGCTTCTCCCCTGAGCAAGGGTTTCAGCCTGAATATCCAACCCCCAAGCCCCAGAACACTAACTATTACATTGAAGAGACATGACAAAGTGGCCTATGGCCCTCCAAAGCTTCTGCCCAATGCATTTGCTAGTCTCTAAAGTGTCACCGAGGTCTCTCTGCTGCCTTCATTACACCACAGTGGTTGTTCCCTTCCCCAGTGAGCAATCACAGAAAACACATACACTGGAGACTGTAAAGTCAGGCTGCCTTCAAGGCTCGTTGGAGACCCAGCCTTCCAGGGTTTGTTCAAAATCAGCCACTGGGAATATTTCTGCATAGGCAGAAGGATTATGCAATTAATGGCGTACATCTGCCCTCACAAATCAAGCCAATGACGGCAGGCAGAAATGGGTTTCTGGGTCAGACTCCATCCAGGTATTCCATCAGGGGTGAGCCAAGTAGCCATGGGAAAGGAGCTGGTGGCAGAAGGGACCTCTGGGCTGAGGACTGGGTGACCTGGAGGTTCTGGCATTTGTCAGGTGCAGATTAAATGCCGCCCCCCAGCCAAAGGGCAGAGCGCCGTCTGGTCCTGGGCACGGCCAGGGGCGCACTGGCAGATCTGCGCCAGAAGAAGCGCGGCGGCGCCTGTCTCCAGCCCTGCGTTTGAAAGACAGCACAAACCCCCATCTTTGTCAGCAAGCCTCTGGGCGGCTGTGATTGAAAGCACCGCTTCCAGAAAGACCCCCTTTTTTCCCTCTGAGGAGCGCCTTTGAAGTCCCCCCGCCCCCAGAGTGTGCATTTAACAACTACAGAGAGACGACACAATGTCAGGCACCCTTCCAGTGTCGTGCCCCCTCTCCCCCCCACCTTTCCTCTCTCCGACACACACGCTAACACAAAATGACGGCTGCCTCGGCAGCCCGCAAGAGCGCAGCCCTCGCCTCGCTCCCCCGCTTAATTGCCTGCGTTTGATTCTCTCCGGCGAGCCGATCACAGGGCAAGTCACCCGCTGCCGCCCCTCCTCTTGGAACACCCCCACCCCGCTCCCGAAAACAGAAGCCCCTTCAAGACAAATGGCACCGGCGTCAGCGCAGCTCAAGAGGCGAGAAGAAGGGAGGGGCGGCTTAGCTTCAGCAACGGCACCCCCCCCCCGCTCGCCCCGGATTTTGGGGGGAGACAGCGCGGCGCGCTGCCTGCCTGGCTGCTGTATCCGCATTGCTATTGTGATGTCGTCAGTTCAAAAGATGGAGAGATTCTCTCCGAGGAAATCATCGCCCACACACACAGAGAGACGAGCCTCTGGGAATGTGACCCTGAGGCCCTACCTTTCTCCCTTTCCCAGAGCTTACGCCGCATTTAAATACCAGGCTGCTTCAACCCCCGCCCCCGCTAACCTGCAAAGCAGGAGAGAGCGAGAGACAACAACAACCACCTCAGAGACGCAGAAACCCAATAACCCATTTGTGTCATCTATGCAAAACGGCAAGACAGACTGCAGAGAGCAGCCAGCAGCTGGGGCCTTTTGAAATGGACAAGAAAGAGGCTCGCCGCGGCCAGCCCAATAGGACTCCAGCTGCGTGCCTCTGAGAAATGGTCTGAAGCTGCTCGCCTGCCCCTCGCCTGCCATCGCTCACTGCCTCCCTCCCCGCATGCACACACACACACACACTACTGCCGCCGAATGCACCGTACAGCCAGAGCGTCACTGGGTGGCAACACACACACATACACACCACCACACACAAGTGTGTGTGGTCTACAAGATCTGGCCTCTCCAGGGCACTTGGAACTTTCAAGAAGAACACAGACATAAAGCCAATTCTACTGTACCTGCTTTCAGGCATCATTCTCAGCCTTTTTTTTTCCTGCTGCTTCTCCCCACCCCCTTCCGATTTATCTCAGCTACTGGTTTTATAACGAAGAGGGTGGGGGGGATGGGATGAGGTGGGGGCTTCAATTTTTTTTCCTTCCCCTCTTCTCCCAGCCCCGTCTGCACCTTCTGTTTGAGCCAGCGAGTGAAGTCACAAGGCTGACTCTGTGACATCACATGGAGTCTACAAACACTGGATTGTGACTTCACTGCAGGATGGAGCAGGGAGGATGAAAAAGGAGAGGGGAGGGGGGAAAGGCTCTTATTCAAACACGTATCTGTGAGAGTAACAAAGGGATCACAGGGAGAAAGGCTGCCAAAGGGAATACCTTTTTTGTTTCTTTTGAATGCTAACCATTAAGTTTGCTCCTACAAGAATTATCTCTCAAGGTGGGGAGGGGGAGAAATGGAAAGAAATGCACTTACACAAACTAGACACAATATTCCCTGTCTGTCCTCATGCACCTGCCCCTAGCACCACCCGTTCAAGCTATTGACACCACTGTCCCAAAATCTGATTGGTGCTTGAAATCCATATAGGATTGCTGTAGGAATAGAGAGGAAGCAGCCAAACGTGCTGGAGATCTAGGTCAAAGTGGCTTGTGGGAGGGTCAGAGCTGCGGAACACTCCATTGGCTTGTTTCAGAGACTGCCATCCCTATTGTCACTGGGGTCCCATATTGCAAGGCTGAGTTCCAGCCCACAGGTGGCCAGACAGGGCATCCCTTCCCCTTTTCCCCAGCTTAAGTGCTGAGGCAGAGGGATTCAGCCAAGGATGGAAAAGAGCAAGCAGTTTCAGAACACTATTAAACACCAAGTGACATTCTTCTGCTGGCCAACAACCAAGTGACACTGATGCTAGCAGGAAAAGAGATGCAGGAGCATTTTCAAGGCGTGTTTACTGCTTCTATACAGCAAATGGTCATCCAGCCTAAAATTTCTCTGATCATCCCCTCCCCCAAGAATTTGTTTTAAATCCTTCAACCAACACATTTTAAATGTATTCCAAACCACAAAGGCATTACTCAAACCTTCTCATTCAAGGCAAAGGACAACCTACAGCATATGCACCAGGGCCAGATTAACAAGACTAAACTAGGCCACTCTCTCATTTTCAGTCTTTTTAGAGGGACCCCCACAGGATAAATGGTACTTTGCCTCTCCTTTAACTTTACTGCAGAATTATAGTTAAAGAGTAACCACACAATGCACTTCAATTAACTTTAGTGCTGTTCAATGACTTGATGCAATTTGATCAAAGTGGTTATCAGTGACTATGGAAAAGATGTAAATGACTGCCACATCAGTCTTTACTGTTATTCAAGCACTATAAAGGAGGAGCAGAAGCAGCCAAAGCAAAGGACAGTGCTACAATTTTAGGGACCCCAACCATCTCTGATATGCAGCTAATGAGTTATACGGCTCCTGGGAATAGGATTTGACACCTGTATTCAAAAGACCCCACCCCCCACGGCCTTCTTGCCTCAGTCTCACACCCATGTCTCTCCATGATTATGTGCTAGCTGAGCAGAGCAGTCCGGTTTTCAGCTTTGCATTGCTTTGTTTATTCTATCCAGATCCACCCATTTCAAGACCTCCTTTAGCAGGTGGCTGCCTGCCTGTCCCCCACACACTTGGTTGGGTCAGATACTCCCTCTTGTCTACATCCCAAGAGCACCAGCCGCCTCAGAGTCTACACTGGCTGAGGGAATTTTCAAATCAAGTGGGAAGTGCCTCGCTAATGTATTTAAAACTTCCCTTCTGCCTGGAGAAATGTCGGGATCCCTAGAACTCTGGCTGGTGCCAAGGGGGGGGGATCACTGCATATTCTTGAACTCCAGCAGAGGAGTGAGCGAGAAGGGGTTTTGGGGAGTCCAACTCAAATCAGGAACCAAGCAGAGGAGGACTAGATTCTGTCTAGTTGGGTCTAGAGGTACTAGAAGAAACACCTAGGCCTAGCTGGTCTATTTCCCTTGTGATCAGCCAAGAGAGGAAATAAAAGCAATACACAAATTCTTGAACCTGCTCTTCTGGAAATAACAGGGTGGCAAAAGCAAGATGAGCTCACATGGAATGTTACTTTGTCCCAGTGTGGCGAGACAGACTGCTTCAGAGGTTTCATGGGCCATGGGGAGTCTGATAAGCGGATGGGGTAATCCACTGTGTATCATTGCCATCCTGCACCATCTGCCATACAGCTCAGTGGATACCACTTCCCTGAGGAAGTCTCTGAGCCCAGCATGGGGGAGGGGTATTTTCCTTCCTGCATCCCACCTTTCACAAGCATAGTGAGAAGAAAAGGGAAAAGGGAAAG
>NW_015159728.1:95659-103391 GCF_001447785.1 Gekko japonicus | reverse complement strand
CAGCAGGAGTAGGAAGTTGTTGATAGTGTCTGCGGTCTAAAATAGAGAGTATAGTACCTAGCTGATTATTATGCATATGCCCTCATAAACTGGGACCACAATGGATATTAATAATTTGTACAACACCCTGTAAGAACAGAACTTGAGGGGGGTAGCTTACAGTGACAAGTGAGAGGGGTTAAGGGAAGCCAGGGGTAGGGCCCATCTAATCCCCTATCGTAATTCAAGCACTGGTAGAATTTCAATAACCATTGTGTATCTCTGGTCCTGATAAGAACCAAACTAGTGGGCATGTTTGGTAGACTAGGAAATCATACCTAGCAAATGCCAGTCTGTAAAAGCCATCCTAAATTCATTTTGTAGCTCAAACTCAATCCTAGTTATGCTAAATCTATTCCTTTCAATGGAGCTGAGTTCCAAATATTCTTAAGATTTCATACCATCCTTAAAGCTAAGATTCTCTCATTAGGTTCACCTGTTCATTAAAATATTTAGCCTTAATCCATGACCCACAAGGCAGCAAACAGAATTCTGAAAATTACAGCACAAAATAAAACACATCACCAAAGGCAAGACATCAAAAGCCAACAAATTCAATAAAACCAACAGCACATAATAACAAGAAATGGCACAAGCCAATAAAACTGGAAGCAGAAAACAGCAGTGGCAAAAAATGTAGATTCAGAATATCATCAATAAACACCAAAAGCTATCTGAAACAGTAGTGTTTCCCCTGTTCCCCAAATACCAGCAGGAATAGTGTGCCCTGTATGTCTTGTATGTCCTAAAGAGGAAGTTCCATAATTGGGCAGGTGGCATAAAAAAATTAAATAATAATCCTGGTATCACGCACAAGAAGACATTGGCCAGTATCATCACCCAACAGGTCTCAGTCAATGATAAAACACAAAGCAGAGTCTTTAAGGAAGATCTCATTGTGTAGAGAGGCTCCAATGAGAGAAGACACCCTGGACTCAAACCATTTAGGGCTTTAAAATTTAAAACCAGCATTCTGAATTCAGCTCGGAAACCTACTAGGAGCCAACACACGATGCACATTCTATGCAGCCTACCTCCATTAATACTCTGCTAGCCATATTCTGGACCAGCTGCAGCTTCTAGGCATGCTTTAAGAAGTACTCCCACAGACAGCAGACTGTAGTAGTCTAATCTTGATGTTATGAATTGTTGTAGCAAGGCCATTCTCCTCCAGGAAAGGGTGTAGTCGGTGAACCAGTCAAATCCGGTAAAATACACACTTAGCTACTGCCATCGCCTGAGCACTAGATCCAAGAGCTCACCTAAGTGGCAATTTTGAGTCGTGAGGGGGAGTCAGATTAGTCATATCCAAAACCAATAATACTTCGAGGACTTCCGGTTTAAGCGTTTTGCTGTTCGGATGTGTCTCGTCTCGCTTAGACGGAGACGCGCCGAGACCCGGCTGATGAGAGGGGTTTGAGTTCATCCTGGACCCCCAGCCTGGGGAGCTGAGGAGAGCATCTTCCAAGGGGATGCCCAAGGAACTGAGGCTCATCTTCTTCCCCAATAGGTACCATCGCCATGGAGCCAGCATGGCACCCAGAGATGACTGCCAGAGCAAGCGAGCACGATCAAACTTCTAAAAAGACTTCCAAAAGACCTCCAAGGCTACAAACTGTGAGTTAAGCAAAGCTCAGATGAAAAGTGAATGGAGCCTTGGTAGTAATTGGAAGCGCCTAAGTTTGAAGCGCGGGGGGAGGAGATTAAAAAAAAACCCATATGAGTAAACTGTAAAAATGGTTTTAAATCAAAAATAAAAAGACTTTGAGCCAAACCAAGCGTATAAAAAGTTAAGCGAACACAAAAGCTGCTAAAATATACGAAGTGGAATTAACGCATAATTTTTCCTTTGTTTTGGAAAACTTACTTCTTGTTGATATTATGGCTGGGAGAGGATGGAGAGCACGAGAGAAAAAACTGGTGACCGGAAATAACATACCAACAACTCCCTCCCAGAACCAGGAAGCATCTACAGACTTCTCTTCGTTGTTAGCAAATGCACTGCACCCTCTAATGGATCAGATGACTACTCTCAACACCAAACTGGATAATGTGCAAAAACAGTTAAAGCAGATGGACAAGAGAACCTCAGCAACCGAGAAAGCATTGAAAAAGATGGAAAAACAGACTGAGGGTATTAATAAAAGAGTGTATGAAGCAGAGAAGGAGAGATCCTCGGATAAAATGCAACTAATACAGCTCCAGCTGGAAAGATCCATATATGTTCTACGTTTCCATGGGATACCTGAAGATAAGAATGAGGACTTAAAGGAACTCTTGGCGGTTGCCTTGGCCCCACTAATGGATTATAAACAAGAAGACTTAATTAAGGAAATGGATGAGGCATACAGGATTTATCCAGATTTTATAGAGGAAAAATAAATTTCCAGGGGAAACTTACTTAAAATTCACGAAACGATCAACAAGAGAACTGGTGCTAAAGTAAACAATGGGGAAATCCTTAAAAATCAAGAATGAAGAGATAAAAATTTTGAAAGACATTCCGTTTGAAGTAAGAAAACAGAGGAAATTATACAGGATGCTTACTCTCACCCTGCAAAAAAAGGGAACACCGTATAGATGGCTATTCCCGGAAGGGCTGAGTTTTAATTACCAGGATAAAAAATATAAAATTGACTCTGTTCCAAAAGCGGAAAGATTTATGGATCAAATGTTTGATGTAAAAAAGAAGCAGAAGGAAAAGAATCTAAAACTGGATGTGGAAGAAGAAGAGGAGTCCTACTCACAGGACTCAACATGCCAAATTTCCTTGCCATCAGAATCATCTGAATCGGAGAAAGGAGGGCCGCTCCGAAATTTCAGAAAATGAAGAAATCTAAGAAGAAAAGACTCTAAAACTAAAGCATGAGTGCTAAGGGCAGTAATTGTGCCAAGCTAATAATTTTATATTTGTATAATCAAACTAATCTCTGTATAACCTGCATATAGGTTAAAAAGATCTATTCTTTTAGCTTTTCAGATTGTGATTTGCATTAGTCTTCACCCTATCCCCATATCCAGTAGGAGATTTAGAATAGAGTGGTAGTTTTCCTTCTCCTATCCAGTAGACTTTATGTATCTAGATTTCCCTGACCCATTTCCCATAGTAATAGTGATAGGGCATTAGTATTACTTACCACATCCCATATTTGTAGTGTGTAGAAAATACAAAATAAAAAAATTCCCCTTCGGGGGGCCAAAAAACCCCCAAAACCAATAATACTTCATTCTTGCATGGATGACACTTCAGGTCATTCTCCCTCTTCTAGTCAATTACCAACCTTAGTCACTGGTTTAGCATTATCAATGCCTCCTTCAAATTTGAAGAAAAATACAGTAGGGTATTTTAATCATATTGGTGGCACCATATCCCAAATCTCCAGATGAGTTCTCCAAACAGTTTCATGCAGAGCAAATACAAGAGAATGCCTTGCAACATCCTATGTGTCAGAAGACACGGGGCAGAGCAGCAGTCTCCCAGTGTCCCTTTCTGAAATCTGCCCTCTAGTAAGGACTGGAACCACTGCAAAACAGCACCATCCCCAGCACCATCCCAGAATATGAACACATGAAGCTGCCTTGCACTGACTTAGATTACTAGTCTATCAAAGTCAGGATAGCTTACTCTGACTGGCAGTGGCTCTCCAAGGTCTCCAGCAGAGGTCTTTCACATCATCTACTATCAGATCCTTCAAATTTTTAAATTGAACCTGCGACCTTCTGCACACAAAGTGGATGTTCTGTTTCTTCTGAACCAAAGCCCCCCCTCAACAAGGCGGTCCAGAAGGATATCGTAACTAATGGCACAGAAAGCCACTGAGAGATTTAGAGAACTACCAACGGGAATATATTCCCACTGTCCATTCCCAAGGCACAAAGTGTATCACTAGAGCACCAAGATCAGATAAGAAACCAGATTTTAAAAGATCCATATGAGGGGGCAGCCAACCCCCTCATAACAGGAGCCAAACAGCAGCATATTTGACCTTTTTTCTTCATGCCAGTTCTCTGCCCAAGCAACTGAGGAGACTCTGAGGCATCAGTGGTGCTGCTGGGGTAACAGCATGGGAGAAGGTGACAGGCATAGCTTATGTTGTCATCACGTCCTAGATCCATACAGCTGCCAGCTGGGTTCAAGGTGAGAGCTGCTGCAGCTCTGCTTGTTCCCAACATATCTGGCCAAGCACATCTCTAGTAGGTCCCCCTGTCTCTGTCAGCCAGGACACCAACATTTTCACAGGTATACACTACATTTTTTTCAGCACTTGGGCCAAAAAGTTCGTTTACCCTAATGTATATAATAAGTATTACTCAAGAACCCATGGAGCTGAGTCTCCACCATGGTCTCCAACACCTAGCATAAACTGGAGACTGGCCAAAAATTATAAATATGTTTCTGTTCAAATGAGGGCTTCTTCAAGAATGGCATCACTTTTTTTACCCTCAAGTTGCAGCCAACTTATGGCAACCCCATAGTGTTTTCAAGGCAAGAGATGTTCAGAGGTATTTTCCCGTTACCTGTCTCTGCAGAATACCATCCAGGTCCTAACCAGGGATGACCCTGTTTAGCTCCCAAGGTCTTCAGCACCTTCACGATACAGCGGCCAAACAGACACATACAGACCCTATCTATAATTTATGTGATACCACCATGTCAGAATGGCTACAAGTGATTTTATCTACAAAAGTGCTTAGCAAATTGATTGCAGAGGGTCTTTCAGGTTTCTCTAACTCCTATTGCAAGGAAAAATGTAATAGGTTACTGACCATTTGGAATGGCTCCTATGGATGGCACTGTATAGAAGCAATGATGGCAGAGAAATGTGCTTTCTTTTCAATGCCATTTTGCTGTGTAATAGTCTCTAAAGCAAGTACTGGCCCAAGTACGGAAAACAATACATCATCTTAATTGTGAAGATGGTCAAGTGCTGGCAAACAGTAGAGTGGGTGGGAAGAAATGAGGATTGCATTTGACCAGACACTCTGGAAGAAAACCAAGTCCCAGCAGTGTTGCCAATACCTCAAGGGCTCGTCTGGGACACAACTGTTGGCTGCATGGACCCTAGCAGTGATGACAGACATAATCCATGCCACCTTCTTTCTTGCCATCACTCCTGCAGGTACTTCTAGAACTTCAGGGGATTGCCACTGTTGCTGGCTCAAAGAATCAGCTTTGCATGCTAAGCAAAATGGTATCTTAATCTGCTGATTGGTTCTCATGGTGGAGATTGCTTGATACTGATCTCAAGTATGCTGGAGAGCTCATGTTTGGTCAGATTCATCACCAGCTCACTGATGCTTGGGCAACCACCCCTGTTGTATCATCATCTCAGCTTCTCAGTAAACCAAGGAGTCTATCAACAGGAGAAGGCATCTAGGAGTGATCCTATCAATTTCCCAGGGCATTTTCCCATTCTATAAGGTAGCCATCAACTATGGTATCAGGAAAATTCCCAAAAAAATCAGATGTCCTCCAACCAGTTAAATTTTGGAGTACCTGTAAATTTAAACACTATCAGATAATGATATAGCCATGATAGGAAAAGTATAATAAATTTACCTTCCCCAAACCCCTTTCTTGTTACCCAAGCAGAATAACACAGGTTCTTCCAAATGTGTAGGGTTAGATATAATTTGAAACAGACCAATTTTTGCCATGAAATCCTGAACCACACCAGATAATTTGCCTCTTTATGAATTTTCAAGTCTTCCAGGGTTCTCTAACATCACATCTGCCAGCTCAGGCAGACAGAATCTGTGTGGATGGTACACTGCAGAATACCTATCGTGCTTTCTTTTCAAAGCCATTCCGGCAACACATTTGAAATTAGGAGACTGCTTGACACCTAGAGAAGAAGAAGAAGAGATTGGATTTATACCCCACCCTTCACTCAGAGTCTCAGAGCGGCTTACAAGCTCCTTTCCCTTCCCCTCCCCACAACAGGCACCCTGTGAGGTGGGTGGGGCTGAGAGAGCTCTGACACAAACGGCTCTTTTTCAAGGACAGCTGTGCCAGAGCTTGTGACTGACCCAAGGTCACATCAGCAGGTGCAAGTGGAGGAGTGGAGAATCAAACCCGGTTCTCCCAGATTAGAGTCCGCACACTTAACCACTACACCAAACTAGTGAATAGAACCCCACTAGACACAGCAATACAAACACGGTGTTGTTCAGTCGAGTCCAACTCTTCGTGACCCCATGGACCACATCACGCTAGGCCCTCCTGTCTTCTGTCATGCTCCAGAGTCTGCTTAATTTCATGTTCGTTGCATCAATAACACTGTCTAACCATCTCATCCTTTGCCGTTCCCTTCTTCTTTGACCTTCAGTATTTCCCAGCATCACTCCAGTGAGTGCTCCCTTCTCATTTGATGGCCAAAGTATTTGAGCTTCAGCTTCAGTATCTAGCCTTCCAGGGAACAGTCAGGGTTGATTTCTTTTAGGATTGACTGATTCAATCTTGCAGTCCAAGGGACTCTCAAGAGTCTTCTCCAGCACCATAATTCAAAAGGATCTATTCTTCGGCACTCGGCCTTCCTTATAGTCCAACTCTTGCAGCCATACATTACTACTGAGAATACCATTGCTTTGACCATACGGACTTTTGTTGGCAGGGTGATGTCTCTGCTTTTTATTATGCTGTCTAGGTTTGCCATCACTTTCCTCCCAAGGAGCTGGCGTCTTTTAATTTCATGGCTGCAGTCACTGTCTGCAATGATCTTGGATCCCAGGAACGTGAAGTCTGTCACTGCTTCCATGACTTCCCCTTCTATTTGCCAAGGAGTGATAGGGCCGGATGCCTAGTTTTTTTATGTTGAGTTTCAAGCCAACTTTTGTGCTTTCCTCCTTCACCCTCAGCAATTGAGGTCCTCTTCACTTTCTGCCATTAGAGTGGTATCGTCTGCATATCTGAGGTTGTTGATGTTTTTCCCAGCAATCTTAATTCCAGCTTGTGATTCATTGAGGCCAGCATTTCATATGATGTACTCTGCATATAAATTAAATAAGTAGGGTGACAATATACATCCTTGTCGTACTCCTTTTCCGATGCTAAACCAATCAGTTGTTCCAGATCCGTTTCTAACTGCCACTTCTTGACCCTTATACAGGTTTCTCAGAAGACATGTGAGGTGGTCTGGTACTCCCATCTCTTGCCACAGTTTGTTGTGATATACACAATCAAAGGCTTTAGCATAGTCAATGAAGCAGAAGTAGATGTTTTTCTGGTACTCCCTTGCTTTCTCCATAATCCAGTGAATGTTGGCAATTTGATCTCTAGTTCCTCTACCACTTCGAAACCCAGCTTGTACCCAGTTCTCTATCCATGTACTGCTGAAGCCTAGCTTGTAGGATCTTGAGCATGACCTTGCTAGTGTGTGAAATGAGTGCAATTGTGCAACAGTTTGAACATTCCTTGGCATTGCCCTTCTTTGGGATTGGAATGTAAACTGACTTTTTCTAGTCCTGTGGCCACTGTTGCGTTTCCCAAGTTTGCTGGCATATTGAGTGCAGCACTTCAACAGCATCATCTTTTAAGACTTTGAATAGCTCAGCTGGGATACCATCACCTCCGCTAGCTTTGTTGTTAGTAATGCTTTCTAAGGCGCATTTGACTTCACACTCCAGGATGTCTGGCTCGAGGTCAGTGATCACACCATTGTGGTTGTCAAGGACATTGAGATCCTTCTTGTAT
>NW_015159728.1:73168-95260 GCF_001447785.1 Gekko japonicus | reverse complement strand
GTCTTGTTTTTACTAACTGTATAGAGCTTCTCCATCTTTGACTGCAAATTATATAATCAATCTGATTTTGGTGCTGTCCATCTGGTGATGTCCATGTGTAGAGTCGCCTCTTAGGTTGTTGGAAGAGGGTGTTCGCTATGACCAGCTTGTTCTTTTGAAGAAACTCTGTTAGCCTTTGCCCGGTTTCATTTTGTTCTCCATGGCCAAATTTGTTCATTATTCTGGTTACCTTTTGACTTCCTACTTTAGCATTCCAGTCTCCTATGATGAGGACATCTTTTTGTGTGTGTTAGTTCTAGGAGGTATTGTAGGTCTTCATAGAACTGGTCAACTTCAGCCTCGCCTGCATCAGTTGTTGGGGCATAGATCTGGACTACTGTGATGTTGAATGGTTTGCCTTGGATTCGGACCGAGATCATTCTGTCATTTTTGAGATTGTATCCCATTACTGTCTTTCGCACTCTCTTGTTGACAATAAAGGCCACACCATTTTTTCTATGGGATTCTTGGCCACAGTAGTAGATATAATGGTCTTCTGAGTTAAATTCACCCATTCCCATCCACTTTAGTTCACTGATTCCCAAGATGTCGATGTTCAGTCTTGCCATCTCATTTTTGACCATGTCAAGTTTACCTCTTGTTCTTTTGAAGAAACTCTGTTAGCCTTTGCCCGGTTTCATTTTGTTCTCCATGGCCAAATTTGTTCATTATTCTGGTTACCTTTTGACTTCCTACTTTAGCATTCCAGTCTCCTATGATGAGGACATCTTTTTGTGTGTGTTAGTTCTAGGAGGTATTGTAGGTCTTCATAGAACTGGTCAACTTCAGCCTCGCCTGCATCAGTTGTTGGGGCATAGATCTGGACTACTGTGATGTTGAATGGTTTGCCTTGGATTCGGACCGAGATCATTCTGTCATTTTTGAGATTGTATCCCATTACTGTCTTTCGCACTCTCTTGTTGACAATAAAGGCCACACCATTTTTTCTATGGGATTCTTGGCCACAGTAGTAGATATAATGGTCTTCTGAGTTAAATTCACCCATTCCCATCCACTTTAGTTCACTGATTCCCAAGATGTCGATGTTCAGTCTTGCCATCTCATTTTTGACCATGTCAAGTTTACCTTGTTTCATAGATCTTACATTCCAGGTTCCTATGCAGTATTGTTCTTTGCAGCATCAGACTTTCCTTTCACCATCAGACATATCCACAACTGAGCATCCTTTTGGCTTTGGCCCAGCCGCTTCACTCTTTCTGGGGTTACTTGTACTTGCCCTCTGCTCTTCCCCAGTAGCATATTGGACACCTTCCGACCTGAGGGGCTCATCTTCTGGCGTCATATCGTTTAGCCTTTTATTACTGCCCATGGGATTTTCTTGGCAAAGATACTGGAGAGGGTTGCCATTTCCTTCTCCAGTGGATCACACTTTGTCTGAGTTCTCTGCTGTGGCCTGTCCATCCTGGGTGGCCCTCCACGGCATAGCCCACAGCCTCATCAAACCACGCAAGCCCCCTTGCCACGTCAAGGCAGTGATCCATGAGAGAGAATACAAACACTAATCTTCCCTATCTACAGAGTTGAGAACACTGCTGAATGAAGAACTTGGGCAGACACAGCTGGAACAGATTAACTCCACCTTCATGCATCCCCCAGGTTTCAGTAATGCATACCAGGTTGGCTTGCTCATCTAGGATTAAATCCTGGATAGTAACTGTCTTCCCATACACTGACCTGGCATTAATCAGCATTAGCTTAAGTAAGTCTGCTGGCAGGGCACTCAGGAATCCCTCAGCAAGTAAAGGTCCAGGAATGGAAATAGCACAGCTTCTTCCCTCTATTCTGTCTCATCTGTCCACTGTCATATTTCACCTTAACCCAAATACACCCTACAGCCAACACCCTTACTACAGAGGCATGGATAATTTAAAGGCATGATGGGGGTAAAATACATTTTTTTTAACATCTATTGCTAAAATGTGTGAAGAACAAAATGGGGGGTACCCCCCACAACAATCATCACAATTTATAGCTGTATAAAGTGCTTCTAGAAGCAAGGAATAACTAATGCAGCAGTTATAGTCCTTTACTGCCGCCCCAAACCATGACATCCATTCCTCACTTTTAAAAGGCGCTGAGAAGTGCTCTGTTAAACAAAACAAAAACCTCCTGCTTAAGTATTACATCTGGTACACAGCAGCCCTCTTTTATTCTTACCTCCATACCAAGAAATTATCTGGGCCACAGATGCTTGCTGAGCCCCTACTAAGGTCTGCAGATGTTACACATTTTAAGGCCTTGCCCCTTATTCGAGAAGGCTCTGGCTACATAAACAGCAATCACAGCTCATATTTGAAATTTTGATCTGGCAACATTAGCATCATACTCCAGCAAAATGAAAATAAATATAGGTAGCAAAAGTACTATTTAGTTTGAACATTTTGACAGAGTTAAAGAAGGCGCAATGTACAGCATTACATTCAAGTTATTTAGCATCTTACTAATTTCCTCACAGATTGCACAAGCTTTGTCTCTTACTAAGAGATACTAGGCCAATCAGACACCTCCAAAGCCTCAAGTGAATTCTACTTTTTCCTCTCACCTAAGTATGTTATTATACTGCATCTATGAACTAAAGGGGAAGGAGACTGAATCTAAATATTGCTGATACAAGGTGTGGAGAGATGCCCTCCAACCTAGAATGTACCTTGGTAGGTTTTTAATTGGGTCTACACTCTGCTCATGTACCTGAAGCTGCAATGCTAGTAAAAACTGGCAAAAGGAAAACTACAGAGCGCTCCAGCTCTTAGTTATTTTAATGGCTCTAGCCAAGGAACAAAAGGTGTAACATCTCATACCCTGTTGGCATGTCATACCTAAAAGGGAATAGAGACTTGGACAGCCAAAAGGCTACATAGTATTTCCTGTCTTTCAAGGCAGGAAGACCAGAATGACCCCAGAGGGGGATGGACTCTCAAAAGAGAGATTATAAATTTTGGGGGCCTAAGAAGGACTTTCTCTTCTGTTCTTTTCTCCTTGTTCTTTTTATTTGGATGGGTTGGCCTTGAAGGACTAAACTTTTGTCTAAGAACTCCATATTGTCTATGTGGCAAGAGAACATCAAGAGAAGTCTCAACTCTGAGAACTAAGGTAATGAAGGAATTTTAAATGCTGCAACTTCAAGGATTACTAGCCTATCCTAATTAGGATATGTATAGGACTGTTTAGGATAAGAGGATTATGTGTTTTCACATTTTCTTTGTATCCTTGCTCAGTCTGATGCTTGTACACACCATATGTACTCTTTTTATTTTGTTTGCTCAAAGCCTGATCTGTGTAAATACACCATGCCTAGTCAGTCTTGCTATCCAAAGAACAGTAAAGGGGAGAGGCAGCAGGAGAGCTCTCCATCCCTTGAGCACAACAGCTTGAAATTGCAAATAGCAATACAGATAAAGAATGCTAGATGTACAAATCCATCTAGTGGGAGATATTTGTTCAGATTTGGTGGTAGTGGTTACTACTCCCTCACACCAAGAGTAACAGAAAGGGGTGGTGTTACCAAGCAGGGACTTGGGATGGCCATGGGGTTTTTGAGCCTCCTGAGGCCCCCAAGGAACGGAACTTGCGAGTCTGTTCCTTCACACAAGGCAACACAAGAAACAGCTACAGGGTTCTAGGCCCTGACTGCTGTCTGCTATAGTATGATTTGCCTGAAGAACATTCCCTTGGCCTCAGACTGAGGGGCAGAGATTGAGCACCAACCTATTCTACCTCCTTTCCGCTAGTTTTACTCCCTTCTGAGCTGGAAACCATAGCTAATGCATTCTCTTCAGCTTCCTCCCTCAAGCCTTTTAAAGGCCCAAGCCAGGTCTGGGGCATGCCCAGCAGCCTCCCCATGGGGGTGTGGTAGGATTGCCAACTTCCAGGTGTTGGCTGGAGATTTCCTAGGATTACAACTGATCTGCAGGTAATAGAGACCAGTTCACTTGGAGAAAATGGCTGCTTTGGAAAGTGGGCTCTATGGCATTATATCCCATTAACGTCTCTCTCCTCCTCAAACCCCACCCTCCTCAGGCTCCACCCCAAAAATCTCCAGGTATTTCCCAACCTGGAGCTAGCATCCCTAGGGTGTGGCCAAACCTGTGAGGGATCAATAGTGGCCTCTAAGCGATCTCTACCCCCCTACTCCCCTGCGGAATCACCAGACAGCTGATTGTCAGACAACTGGCTATTAAAGCACAACTTGTCACTGATCAGCTGGCTGGCATGTGGATCTTTACCGGGTATGTCTGCTGCCCTACTGGGCCTGATGGATGCCAGGCATGTTGCCATGTGGGGCCAAGAAGGGGGGAGGAGTCTGGCATTGTCCCCACCACCAACTGACAATAATTATGGCAATGGTCATTTCTTTTTATTCTGGTAAGCTGATGTCATGGCAGAATCTGAATTACTGGTTACCAATTACCATTTTCTGCGACAAGCAACACCGCATCCAGGCTCTCCTAGAAGGGGAATGTACTGAAAATGCCAGCTGCCACTTTCTTCTCTTTAAAAAATGATACAAAATTGTGATACCATGCAACATTATGTACAAACATTTTGGTAAATCTCCCTAATTCCCAAGATGAAACTTACTTCCGTTTTCCCTAAGTAAACTTCAGGCAATATGTTATCTTCAGTACAATCAAATTATCCCAAACTTTCATTAACTATCATCTAATTTAGCAATTTACATTCTTGCTGAGATTAATGCATTAAAATTAATTCAATTTCAAATTTAGTTCTCAGTTGTTTAAAATATTCTAAGATAATAACCACTGAATTAATCTTCCAAGACACCAAATATATTAACATTTGAATATGCAAAACTTGTCATGAAAACTATTTTTAAATTTGAGTAGCCAAAACCCTGCAACAAATCCTGCACAATGTTAGAAATACAGAATCAAGAAGAAATGCAGACATAGCCTTTTCATTATATTCCTCTGGGGAGGGACGGCGATGTCTGCTGGATTAGAGGGCCAATGATCCCACTTAGCTAACAATGGACAGGGCTTAATGTACGCTGTGATTTCACAGCTGCACAGAAAAAACACTGGATGTGGTATGACACTCAGAGGAGGAGAAGGAAGAAGGAGAGGAAAGAGAAAGAGTTTTCCAGCCTCTAAACTTGTAAAGATATACTTTAACATGCATTGGAAATGCTATAAGAACAATGAGAACATACCACATCTGAAGTCCTGTTCACACATGCATATTCATAACCTCTCCTGTAACATCAAGTGATATCTTGTATGTGTGAAAGTGCTATCTCAGATCTCACGTAGATGATATAGGTCTCATACCACCTCAGCAGTTTTGCATGGAAACAATTCACACATTCAGCTACATTATCAAGTCCTAAGAAATCAAGGGATGAGAGACCAAGAGCATAGGTGAATGGACACAGAAAGAATTCCTTAGGGCCAATTTATTCTGATAGTGACATGGTACAGTTATTTAAGGCAATTTTATCATGCCCTTTTAAAGCCTGTTGTTATTTTTTGCAGTCAAGTCACAGCTGACTTGTGGCAGCCCCTGGTGAGGTTTTCAAGGCAAGAGATGTTCAGAGGTGGTTTTCCATTTCCTGCCTTTGCGTCATGATTCTGGCATTCCTTGGTGGTCTCCCATCCAAATACTGACCAGGGCCGATCCTGCTTAGCTTCTGAGATCTGATAAGATCAGGCTAGTGTGGGCTATCTAAGTCAGGGCCCTTTTTAAGTACAAGTTTTAAGTTTTTGGTATTATAATCAACTGCTAACAGTCAACTGAGATGATAGAGCCCCCTTGTGAAAGCTATACCATGCCAAAAATGAATCTAGAAATCAGGCCTAAGTCAATTCCAGAGGGTAGCTGTGTTGCTCTGCAGCAGAACATTTAGATTCACGTCCAGCAGCACTTTAGAGACCAACAAGGTTTCCAGGGTATAAAGCTTTTGAGAATCAAGGCGTATCTGACAAAAGGACCTTTGATTCTTAAAACCTTATACACACTGAAAATCTGGTTGGTCTCTAAAGTGCTCCTGGGCCCAACCCTAGCAGTCCTAAGTCACTTACCTTGAGGGCAGACGGGCACTGTGCTGCTTATTTATCTACATGAATGGCAGCCTAAGCAACAGCCTTCTGCTGAAACGTGGAGATCCCAAAGAAGAAAGGAAAGGTTTCTTTCCCAGTGTCCACTCCAGCTAGTATCTCCTCTCTACACCTTGTGGCCCTTTTATTTGGAACGATAGAGTTAGGGTTTATCATCTCCCCATCACCCCTCACCCTCTGATTTTCTTAGACTGGCTGAGCAGGGTCCATGAAATGTTTGTCTACAACATTATTTGTAGTGCTGAGTTGAAGAAGCCATATGAGGGAGATTAGCGTACCCAGCACACATCTGTAGAGGTAACTGTGGTCCCACCCTACCCCATTAGAATTAATTTCCCATGCTTTCTAGAACAGGATAGGACTCTGATTTTTTTCTTCTTCTGGTTCTTCCAAGGGAAGAAAAGCCTTCTCTATCTCACAAGGTAGAAAAGTTGCAGAAGAGTTTCTTTCACAACTAATCTCTTTACCAGCAGAAGACACCACCTAACCTTCCACTGAGCATTCCTGCTAAGATGCTAAGAATACATTCACTTCACTGCTGTCCTAGATTTTTAGCCACAGAGATCTTGCCAACTGTTTGGGGGACTCACAGCCTGTAGCTATTGCTGCACTGCAGAAAGCTGAAAATTACCACACAATGGCAAAAGAAGATATTTTTCCCTTCTGTCATCATCATTTCATTCAGTTCTCTTTCACCTGAGGAAGGGAGATATAAATAACCTCATACTATTCCCAAGTTCAAGTAACTGGGCTTGGGGTGGAAGGCCACTGTGCAGAAGGAGCACATGCAGAAAACAAAGATGGAAGTGATCTGTCACAGAGCATCCACACAGATGTGACTGTGCACGAAGATGTGCAACAACATGATGTGACAATACATCATGAAATACACAAGAGGTACAATGACAGGTGACAATACCAGGATATGAACACTATCTGAAAAGGACACAGGTTGCCGGTCATTTCCAATTATACTAATAATTGGCCAGTCAAGCAAGGAAATGAACCTGTGAGATCTTTATTGCATCAGATTGTAACTTCAAGGATACATTTTTTCCTGGGAACAAAACCCCATTTGCAAACAAACTTTAGGGCTAAGGGGGAAAAGAAAATTATGAACCCTTCAACTTGCTTATGTATTCCTTGACCACAAAACTATGGACCTATCTTGAGGTTCTGCTTGAAACTAGAAATGTAAGAGCAAGTCACTGTGACACATCGTCATTCACTACTCTGGGAGGGGAGCCAACCCTACAGGCAAGTAAGCATACCTTCCAGGCTAAAGGCATTCCCTATCCCATTTACAACTAAGGTCAGCTTTGAATTGGGGATATGCGTCCTTTGTTTCACTAATCATAAATCAGAATGAAAATATCCCTTACATTAGTGTAATCGCAGTGAAAACGAATAGAGAAATCACCATCATTAGCAAATATTAGTTAATGTGTATTATTCAGTAGAAGGAAAAGAATCAGAACATACTGAAAATTAACAGGAACTTTTCCAATTAGCAGATTTAAAAAGATTTTACAATAGAAGAGATTTTTCCTTAGGGGTCTTTCTATCATGTTTCCACCAGTCATCAGTAGCTTGGAGACAGCTTTCTTGATTCTTGTTGACAAGTTGGTAAAATATGGTTTGGATCCTATTACTATTAGGTGGAGACTGTAACTGGTTGACAGATCGCACCCAAAGAGTGCTTGTGAATGGTTCCTCGTCCTCTTGGAGAGGAGTGACAAGTGGAGTGCCTCAGGGATCTGTCCTGGGACCTGTTTTGTTCAACATCTTTATAAATTATTTGGATGAAGGAATAGAGGGAATGCTTATTAAATCTGCAGATGACACTAAATTGGGAGGGGTAGCAAATACAGTAGAAGACAGAGTCAGGATACAGGATGATCTTGACAGGCTGGAAAACTGAGCTGAAACAAATAAAATGAATTTCAATGGGGATAAATATAAAGTTCTGCATTTTGGTAGGAAAAATCAAAGGCATAATTATAGGATGGGGAAGATTTGTCCTGGCAGTGATGTCAGGTAACCCTGTCATAGGTTTGGAATGTGGAGGGGTGCCCTCCCATTTTCTGTCTCAGCTCTCCCTGGCTCACCAACTGCTTGCTATCTTATGCTTGACCTTGTAGATGCTCCAGCTGCAGTTTTACTCAGCTGGGAAAGTTAACGGCTTTTGCTTTGCCTGCTTGCTTTGCCCGCGCACGGGAGATGTACCCAATGGCTCATGCTTAAAGGGGGATGTTTGATTCTAGTATAAGTCAGAGGCCCTAGTATTGTCAGTCATTCCTGACACAAGCTGTACACGTGTCTCTAGTACTGGATTTACCAATAAACAGTTATCTTCTCATGAAGCCCTGTGTTGAGTAACCTGACTAAGGACCCTGACAAGTAGTATGTGTGAAAATGACCTAGGGGTCTTAGTAGACCATACAATGAACATGAGTTGGCAGTGTGATGCCGTAGCTAAAAAGGCAAATGCAATTTTGGGCTGTATCAACAGAACTAAAGTGTCCAGATCACAAGAAGTGATGGTATTGCTTTCCTCTGCTCTGGTTAGACCTCACGTAGAGTATTGTGTTCAGTTTTGGGCACTGCAATTTAAGGAGGATATAGACAAGAGGATATAGAGGACAAGAGGATATAGACATGTCCAGAGGAGGGCAATGAAGATGGTGAGGGGGTCTGGAGCAGTGTTCCCTCTGAGTTAGTGTGAGCTAGCTCACAGTTTTTTAGCCTCCGGCTCACACATTTTTGTCTTAACTCAGTAAGGACGGCTCCAGAGCAGACTAATTGATGCAGTAGCCAAATCGCTTGCTCACAACTTTAATGCCGGTAGCTCACAAAGTAGAATTTTTGCTCACAAAACCCCACAGCTTAGAGGGAACATTGGTCTGGAGATCAAGTCCTATGAGGAAAGGTTGAAGGAGCTGGGTATGTTTAATCTGGAGAGGAGAAGTGATGTGATAACCATCTTTAAGTACTTGAAAGGCTGTCATGTAGAGGATGGTGTGGAGATATTTTCTGTTGCCCCAGAAGGTCGGACCAGAACCAACGGGTCAAAATTAAATCAAAAGAGTTTTCGGCTAAACATTAGGAAGCACTTCCTAACAGTTAAGAGCGAGCGGTTCCTCAGTGGAACAGGCTCCCTCGGGAGATGGTGGGCTCTCCTTCTTTGGAGGTTTTCAGATAGAGGCTAGATGGCCATCTGACAGCAAAGCTGATTGTGTGAACTTAGGCAGATCAGGAGAAGGGAGGACAGGAAAGGTTGCACTAGTCCCTAGTTCTTGTGGCCCTTTCTTACACACCCAGGGAAATGCTGGTCGCCACTTTGGATTCAGGAAGCAATTGTTTTCCAGGCCAGTTTGGCCAGGGATCCTGAAGGGCCCCCCCCTCTTCTGGGCATAAAGCAGGGGTCACTGGGGTTGGTGGGGAGGTATTTGTGAATTTCCTGGATTCCGGCCCTACCAGCAGATGGCGCAGCTGTACTGCCGGGGGCCGCCTTTGCCTCCATTGAAGGAGGAAGGGGAGACACGTGTCCTGGTCAGTTATGTGACCCGCACAGGGGCGGAGCCGGCGCCTTAACAGCCGGCTCTGCTCCCGGTCAACCAGTTCTTGCGAAGAGCTAGGCTGGGCAGGAGTCCTTTGCTCCTTCCCCCAAGCTCTGCCGCGAGGCCTACCTGATCGTGAAGAAACACGGGGAGCCGTGCAGAGGATGGCGTCGTCGTCTTTGGGGCTCTCCTTGGTGCGGGCATCGGCTGAGAGAAGCGCGGCTGAGCGGTTGCAGCATTGTGCCCAGTGAGTGACTGCGAGCGACAGTGGGGCCTGGACAGCCTGAGCGGCGGTGTGTGCAGAGCCTGGCCTGGCAGGACTACGGGTGACCCAGGGCTTACTGGGGGCAGGGGGGTATCGGCAGTGCCGCTGGTTTATAAGGGCATTCAACAGGGGTGGGAGGCTTACCTTGCGGAACCTCCCCTCCTGGTAGGGGTTTGCCATCCCCCACCACCACCTTGGTGTTAGTTCGGATGAGAGCGACTGGTGGCCCATCTTTCTTGCACGTGTATCCATTGTGCTGGGCAGGGGATTGGTTTCATTTTCAAGCGGCTGGTGGTGGTTCTCCTGGTGGGTGTTTCACGGTTTCACTTTTCACTGGCTGATATTCTTTCCGGGCTCCCCCTTCTGGGCTCTCCTTTTGTTTGGGGGGCCTGAGTGTGGATTCTAACTGGGGGAACTCGGTGATTCTCCACTCTTCACTTGCAGCTGCTGGATGGCCTCGGGCAGCCCTTAGTTTGGGCAGATTTTGGAGTCAGCCCTCTTTGGCCCACCCGCTTAGCAGGGGTCTGTTGGGGGGGGGGTGCTGGTACGCTGCTCGGTGGTCCTAGAGAACTGCGGGGTGGACACGGATTCTCCTCTTCTTCCGCTGGGCAAGGAGGCTGCTCCTAAGCACCCTCCCAAGTGGGCAGCCTCACGCCTTAAGCCACCCCCCAAGGGGGCAGCCCTACTCCCTCGGTCTCACGAGGATGAGGAGGGGAATGTAGTTCAGCAGGCCATCTTGGGTCGGGTTTTAGCAGTGGAACAGGCCATAGGAGTACACTCATCTTCGGGGTCTGGGGTCCAGGAGGATGGGAGTAAGAATCAGACAGTATCTGCCTCCAATGAGTAGTTTCAAGTTTCTATGTTGACCCGTCTGTCCCTTGTTGAAGGTCGAATAACCACGCCATCTGGCTCTGGATGGGCACATGACCCTTGCAGCAGCAAAGATGTGGTGCCTGCAGGCGTGGGGACAACTCGGCAGCATTCTACATCAGCAACGGGTGAGTCTGTTACTTCACCACACCCTGGCATGGTTTGGCCCTAGGGACCATGGGGTCAACCACCAGCCTCTGGTGCCACGGCCGGTTCCCTGGTAGGTGATTCTCCTGCGAGACTATACGCGCCTCCGCCATGGGCTTGGGCAGGGGGTCCATGCCCACTGCTGCCACAGTGGGGCCCGGCTGGGCAATTGGCACCTGGCCATTTCCCTGGCAGGTGATTCTCCTGCGAGCCTATCTGCCCCTGCACCGTGGGCTTGGGCAGTGGGTCCATGCCCACTGCCGCCACAGTGGGGCCCGGCTGGGCAATTGGCACCTTGGGGGGCTTGGGGTTCTCAGGCCCCTTGGGGTATATGTCTCTGAATCAGGTGCCAGACAAGGAACTGCCTTCGGGCTATATGGCCTTGCCATTAGGGGACCACCTCCTGCCAGCCACATGAGAAAAAATCCTGAAGGGCGAGTACCTTGATGTCTTCTCCATTCTTTATCGTGAATTGGAAAAGAAGGACAAGGAGGACCTCGATGAGAGGGAAAAAGAGAGACTAAAAAGGAGGACGGTGGACAGGACATGGGCCAATTGGCTTGCTGGGTTTTTTCATATACGCAGGTGTGATAGCTTGCATGCAACCTTACTGGGTTGCCTCCATGCTACAATATATGGACAATTTATAAAGGGTACACTGGGTTTGTGGGCCCTGCCTGGGTGCAATACGATGAAGAGTTCCGTATGCGGGCAGCATGCTACCCCTCCCTCCCTTGGGCGCAGATTCACCCTTTCTTGTGGATTCAGATTATGTCCCCGGCACGGCAGGGAGAGGTCGCATAGTGGGCACTTGGTACAGAGTGCACAGTCAGCTCCCAGTTCCAGCAAGGCCACGGGTCAGGTGGTTCAGCCCCACTTGCTGTGCTGGGAGTTTAGCGCACAAGGGGTTTGTAGCAGGAAAACATGCCAATACAGCCACGACTGCCCCTTCTGCGGCGGACCGCACTCCTTTGGCAACTGCCCCAAGGCCCGACCAAGGAGAGGTCAGAAGAGGCAAGGGGGGGGGGGCGGAGGCAATCAAACTCCTGGTAACGGGTCCCAACCCCAGTAACCTGTGGGTTCTCCCCATTAAAGATGACGCCACATATCTGCTTCATATAAGTCGGGGGTGCTTTACTTCCTTTTAGGGTGTACACGGTCTTTTCCGTCTAGGTGCGCCCATGTTCCTCTTCATATGTTTTTTCTGTAGGTTAACTGTTGTTTCCTTCTTAGGTCATAGTGGACCCATTGAGAGGAAGCAGGTTCTCATCTGTGGTCATAGCTGTGTTTTTGGGCAGCACATTGGGCACTAAGAACTGCATTGGATCTCAGCTGGACCTCGATCAATGGGCCACCATTGAATGACAGGGGCGCCATGGCCCTCACTGGGCAGGCCTCCTGGCTTTGTTGTTTCAGAGACCCACACGCCTTCCCCCTGACGGGTTGGTGGTGTTCCTGGCCGGTAAAGATCTGGGGCCCACGCACCTTCCCCCTGACATGCTGGTGGGGCACCAAGGAGGTAATGATCTGGGGTTTGTCAAGGGGAAAAACCTTGACTCTCCGGGCTATGGAGGACCTGCAGGTCATTTGGGCGCATGGGCTGGGGATTAGTATAGCATGGTCGGCTATGATTTCCAAGAGTGTCTGGCGTGACGTCCTGAGCCCATTGGGGATTGAACAGGCCCACTGAAAGGCTAACAGGGATGTTCGGAAAGTTGGATGTGGGGTGGGGCTGCTTGCTAGCCCACCTGCGCATTCACGGGGGGGGCATTCGGCCTAAGCTGAAGCTTGACCTCGGCTGTGGCAGCATTGGGGCTGATAACGGAAATGCGGCTAAGGGGAGCACTAATTAATTACTTCAGGCGAGAGGAGTTTGGCCAGATTAGCCTTTGGGTTGGGCAACCCAGGGAAAGATGGCAAACTGCCTTGAGGACTGCATGGATTGATCGGCCGCTTAAGTTCTATGACTTGGGGCTGGATCTCCAGGGCATGTCTTTCGTCGTGCCTGCTGGCGGAGAGCCACACAGGTTGGCTCAAGCTGGGGGTGGGGTGGCTCCGCGTCCTGCGAATGGGGAAGGGTCAACACTGACCCTTGGCCCGGATCGTGCCGCTTTCCATATTTTGCCCTTGCCATTATTTCCAACTGTAATTTAATAAAGTGGCCCATAGTTCATCTAACCTTCCGAGTTTGACTCTTTATTCCGAATATGGGGGCAATATGCAGGGGGTTGGACCAGATGACCCTGGAGGTCCCTTCCAACTCTATGATTCTATGATTTTGTATAAGAAGCAGCCCCACCACTGTTCCTGAACTAGTATCTCTTTGAGCTAGTTCTGTTCTTTAAGACTGAACATTTTCTCATTCTTTCTGGCATTGTGCAAATTGCACAGCTCCTGTATGATGTACCTGTATGAGGAAGTGTGATTTATTTGCTATTTTTTCCTAGTATGTAAGAAAGAGTTGCTGTGTTTAGCTAGTCTGTGAGGTTTCCCCTATTCTCCAACCCCTTTAATGTTTGTGCTAGTGCATTTGTCTTTCAGTTCTGTATTTTGTCTTTGTCCACTGTCGTTGTGTATTAATGTGATTTGCAGCAAATACAAATGCTAAAAATACTATATTCTTGTGTGTTCATGAGTGTACATGCTTTAACTGTAAAAGTCTGTCTCTGAAGTGACCTTACAAAGCATTTTATTCCTTCATTTCTTTCTACCAAGCACTCACACTCACTGTCTGAACCAGAAGCCCCCAAAGTACCACGACACCCAGTGATGTATTTCCTAGCACTTACTTGCTTCTCAAGTCTTGGCAATAAAATCCAAAGAGACTAGACTGGAACAAAAAAATAAATAAATAAAGGAGCCTACAAGTGGCTTCCTACCAACTGAGTAACTTACAAAATGCTGAGCTCATCCCAGGCAGGCATATCATAGCCAGGCACCTTCAACTTCCTCTTATCCCTTGGCTTGTATTCCTCTCCGTGTGACCACATAGGAAGTGAAGCAGAGCCTTTTCCTCAAGAGCCAGGTCCAGCTTTCCTCTGCCTCCTCAGTGCAGGAGATGCTTCAAAAGAGCCCAGGAAGCATCCGTCACCTTTGCCTCTGCAAGGAAGCTGTCTCCACTTTAGCAGAATGCTTGGCTTAAAACTCCCAACATGTTGTGATTGGATGCACACCCACAACAGCAATTTTAGGACTGACAAACACCCCATGTCAAGCATTTTGTGGTGGCTCCCACTACCCTTTCTCAAATCTCCAAAAGTGCCTGCAGGCTCAATAATGTTGGGGACCCTTAGCAAGCCTCTGTCCCTGCTCTACCAATGCTACCTGTCTTTCTTGGGATGTCAAATGTAAGCCTCTATACCTATTATTTCTCACCTTTTTTGAGATGCAAGACACCTCCCTTTGCAATTCTGCCTTGTTTACACATGCAATAATCTGTGCATGCTATGCAGGCCTGGTTGCCCTTTCTTGAGTGCCAAGCACTGCTCTGAGACTGTTTTGTAATGCCGCCTGCTTTCTGCCTCTGACCACTATACAAGAAAGATTAATTGCCCAAAAAATGGAAATGGGGTTTTTTTTTTGTATTCCTAAAATTTGGCAAGGGGGGGTTCCTTTGTTGAGGAGTACAATCTTGGAACATTTCATTCAAATCGGATTGAAAAAATATTACAAGCAGAAATGTGTTTCCCACTAAAACCACATGGGAACATAAATGAATAGGAAATAAGCACAGTAAAACAAAAAAGTGCATACTCTTAAAATGAACTTTTAAAAATTCCCTAACCTATCCAGAACATTCCTTTGAGTTTTCTCAAAGAATGACAAGCCTATCGATACTACTTGACACTGCTTGCCTTTCCTGCTGGCAGCTAGAAGATTTATTGTCCTCTACTACTGTCCCATACCAGGATGTTAATGTGTATTTTGTTAAATATTTGATCACACTGTGAAAATGGATCTTGTATTTCACTACTGAAATCCATGTAAACCCTTAAAGAAGGGGGGGGGGGATCACAACTTCTAAAGAAGAACAAATTCCTAGGACTTACAGTTGTAGCAATAAGCTTTAAAAGGCAGAAACTAGAGTGTTTAGAAGGGTTTCCAAACAGCTGCTTGGATGAGTGACTTTTTCCAGTTCATAACACCCCTTGACTCCCCAAGGGTACCACTCCCAGCTTTTTTCTTCTCTGACTACCTGCCAATACTTCATGAACTCCATCACAGCTTCCCTTTCACTGTCGCACTAAGCACCCCTTTTGCAATTAGTGTAGTGTCTTCCCTAGCATGAGTGCTATCTGTGATAGAGTGCAACAACTTCTGCTGAATATAATTTTTGGCTAATCAGATTTGATTGACTTATTAATCAAAATCTGCATGATTTGCATGAATTATATAGTGCATTGTGCTTGCAACAAAACTGGCTTCCTGGACTGCTCATGTCTCAAAAACAGAATTAGTTAAGCTCCTATCGATTCAACAGCAGCTCAAAAGGCAGCTTTCAGAAGATCTCTCATAATTTCTGTGCAAATTTCTGTGTTTCTCTTGCTTGCTCCTTTACACATACCACTTTGGTATGTATTTCCAGCAAAGATAAAGGGCCTGAAGGGAAAAAATATTTGTGTCACAAAAGGTAAGGGATAAAGTTCTATAAAAACTGAAAGGAAGGAATCCATCATCCAGAAAGAAAATAAACTGACTCTTTCCCAGCACAAATCTGGTGATACTAACACCCAGGGCTTTTTTTGTAGAAAAAGCCGAGCAAGAACTCATTAGCATAATAGGCCACACCCAACAGCAGAAACTCATTAGCATATTAGGCTGCACCCCCATGTTACCAGAAGTGTGGTCATCCAGCCACATCCACCTTTTGCTTCTTATTCTGTTTACCATGTTTGTTGTCAAAACTCAGGGCTTTTTGTGTAGCGGGAACTCCTTTGTATGTTAGGCCTAATGTAGCCAGTCCTAATGAGTTCCTGCTGTTGGGTGTGGCCTATTATGCTAAAGAGTTCCTGCTGGGTGTGGCCAACTTGGGAGCCAGCCGGAATTCCGTTCCTCTGCGTTCCTGCCCAAAAATAGCCCTGCTAACACCAGTGATATTAGAGCTAGGGCAGTGGCTTAGAAGACTCCGTGCCAGAAGCATTACAGACAATAATGTGCACTCAGCCATTGTGTCCTTTCACTCCTTCACTTCCCAGGGCCATCTGTTTGTTTTCAACCCAGTACTCTCTAGTGAACGCAGGAACTGAATTCACATCTTCCTCTACAAAATCCTCCAGCACACAGTGACTTGCCAGCGATGGGGAGACACCTGGATCTCCACAGGAGTGAGGTCTCCAGACATCCAGCCATTCTTGAATATGAAATCAGAGAAAGTAGCCTTGCATGCTGCTGCCTCTTGTCCATTCTCTTAATGAGAGCTTTGCTACCCTCCTGGCCCACATCCAGACATTTCAGGACATTTCACAGAAACTATTCTATCATTTTGGAATACACGAGAAGCTGACTCACACAGAGACAGGCTGGCTCTTGTCATCCTTGATGTCCTTATAACCTGACATATGTTATTACTTGGCTAGGATCAGATGCTTCTCCAGATCCCTGGTGAAGCCATGGCTATTTACTCTGCCAGAAATGCACTGAAACTGGCTTTCATGCCAGCACTCAGCCTATTTCAGCAAACACCACAAATTTGTCCTAGACTAAACACTGGTCTTTGGTGGGAGGACTCAGAGTATTATTACCTTCACTTGCTGGTTCAGCACTTGCTTCCATCACCCTCTCCCCCAGGCATGAGAACACAGACAAGACAGACAAGAGGAGAGCACAGACAAGGCCAGTGATGGGCTGAGATGAAAGGGGAACAGGAAGGAGTGCCATATCACAGAACCACATGGTATGAGGGCCAAGCAAAAAGAGGCAACAGACACACAAAACAATCTCTTTGCAAGCCCCTTTTTTGATACGCTGGGAAGAAGGAGGAGGAGGAGGAGGAGGAGGAGGAGGAGGATTTATACCCCGTCCTTCACTTGGAGTCTCAGAGCAGCTTACAATCTCCTTCCCTTCCTCTCCCTACAACAGACACCCTGTGAGGTAGGTGGGGCTAAGACAGCTCTAAGAAAACTGCTCTTGAGAGAACCAGCACTGAGAGAACTGTGACTGACCCAAGGTCACCCAGCTGGCTGCATGTGGAGAAGTGGATCAAACTCGGTTCTTCAGCTTAGAGTCCGCCGCTCTCAACCACTACAACAAACTGGCTCTCAGTTGACTACTGTTGTCCTGGGAGAAGCTTTCTGTGTCTAAAGAAACGTGTGGCTATCACCTGTGAGCTGTGTAGGATCAATGAGGAAAAGTTTCCCTTTATAATAGTTTCAGATGGTGATGAACATGTATTATACTTGCTTATCACAAGAATACCCCCACTGTCTCATTCCCCCCCTCACTTACAGAAAGTTCTCCAGGGTTGTCTGTTGTACAATCCACTGCTGTTATCAATAGCTCGGCACAAGAAGGAATTTGAGCTGCATATAGTATCTGCAATAGGTATGGAACAGTCTCTTAAATGCTGAGCCCAGGGCTCCCTCTGTATAAACCTCTGGGAGTACAGCCAAATCTAAAGCAGATTGTGGATCAAAGATAGAGCCTAGGATCAACAGAAAACATGCTCTTGTTTGAGGGTAGATGTTATCTTTCAAACAGGTTGTTAATAAAAGGAAGGATCAAACCAATGGACCCTAATTTAAGAAGTTCAACTTTGGCTGTATATAGCCTCTCACCCCCAAAGAATAAAGTTTGCAACACAACTACTATTTGATTAAACAAATAAATACTAATATACCATAAAAGAGCTAAACCAAGAGAAATCAGTGAGTTACATTTTAAAAAATCAAAGGTCTGCAAAAAGCTACTAAGGGAGATTCATCTAAGGGCTTGTTGCCATACACTATTAGTTGAATGTTTTACCCAAACTGAAAACGAAAAGGAAAGGCAACCATATAGCTCTAAATCAGGGATTGTTTTGTGTATGAGCATTCTTGAACTGCCTCATGGGAGCTGTAGTTCTTTTGGGGGAAGACTGATTCTTCTTTTGTCAGCCTCTTGTATCATGATGAAGAACTGCTCTGATTTTACTTACAAAAATAGAAGAACATTTTATATGACATGTTCATGTAGGTACATTTAACTTATTGCAAACAGATTAACTTCAAAAAGGTTAACTTGCTACAGCTTCAAGCTCAGGAAAGAAAGAAGAAGAAAGGTGAAAAGATGAAAAACAGAAGGCAATCAATGACCCAAGCAGTTCAACATCTAACCAATGAGCGGGTGGGACAAACTGCCAAGTGTACCCGAGTGAGATAATTCTCTCAACCCTTCCTCTCCCAGATCCTCTTGCATGCAGAGTTGCAATATCCAACAAAAACATGGGAGCTTGTTTTACCAAGGTACAACCAGACAATAACCCTGGAGCACAAACAGATATTTTGCAGGCACAAAGCTTTTAACCACTATACCACAACAGCTCAAGTGCAGCAAGCCAGGGTATTGCCTTTTGGCCTTCACAGAATGTTTCTGGAATTCATCAGCCCCACTTGCACATTTTAAACACTCAGTAGAGCTTTGAGTTTATAATATCTGAAGCACCTTCTTTATTTCAAGATGCTTTCCTGGTCCAGGAGACACCATTTTTCATAGTGCTGCTTTGAAACCAGGCAACTTCTATCAGATACATACTTCCTACTGCCTGATATCTGCTAGCTACATATTGCTGGACATCCCCTGCTCCAGGCTGGCTCCCTATCTGACCTTATCTCAGGACTGACCCACATATTTCCAGTGACCTAGGCCATCCGCTAGCCAGGTGCGTCCCCCCCATCACAGCATGGACACACGCAGAACCCGCCCCCCTAAAAAAACCAAGTTGCCATGCTCTGAATAGGGCATGTATGGACCCAGGTGCCCTTCAAGACACTGGAACCATGTGCTGCACAAGCTGCTGCACAAGAAGGAACCGCTATTGCCCTGTAAGCCAGCAGCAGAATGGGCAGCTGCCTACTCTTTTTTCCTCCCTCCCTCCTCGGGGTCAGGGTCAAGAAGACTGTGCAAGCTGGCCCTGACAAGCATGCCATGAACCCGGGCAACAACACTGGGGCCTGGGACACCACTCAGATTTGCCACTTGCTCCTTCCAGTGCTCCCTGCACCTCTGGCACCCTAGGAAATTACGAATGTTCTCCTAATTGGCCAGCTGGGCTTTCCTTGTCTAAATAACCATATATTCTCAGCCTGACCAGAACATCATAGTCCCAAATTAGTACACTAGCACATCAGAGTTTAGTGACCTGGAAGTAATAACTCTTCTGTGTGATATATATCTACACTGCCTCTCTTGATCCATTGTATGAACCCCTAGAATCACAGAATCATAGAGTTGGAAGGGACCTCCAGGGTCCAACCCCCTGCACAATGCAGGAAATTCACAAATACCTCCCCACCCCCACCCCCAGTGACCCTTGCTGGCCAAAAAAAACCCCTCCAGGATCCCTGCCTAAACTGGCCTGGATAAAAATTGCTTCCTGACCCCAAAGTGGCAATCAGCATTTCCCTGGGCGTGTAAGAAAGGGCCCGAGAACTAAGCACTGATGCAACCCTTCCTGCCTTCCCTCTCATGATCTGCCTAAGTTCACAGAATCCGCATTGCTGTCAGATGGCCATCTAGCCTCTGTTTAAAAACCTCCAAAGGAGAGCCCACCCCCAAGGAAGCCTGTTCCACTGAGAACAGCGGGCGTAAACACCTTTTCATATGATAACGGTTTACCATATGAAGCAACTTAATGGAGCATTCCATGTGGGGCCTAAAATATGTCATTCATTCCTGAGTATCCTATATCATTCAATGATGTTCACTACACTCTTGTGTAATAAACCACTACTTACTACTGTTTGGTGTAGTGGTTAAGTGTGCAGACTCTAATCTGGGAGAACCGGGTTTGATTCCCCACTCCTCCACTTGCACCTGGCCGGATGACCTTGGGCAAGCCGTAGTTCTGATAAGAGCTGTTCTTGAAAAAGAGCAGTTTCTGTCAAGAGCTCTCTCAGCCCCACCTACCTCACAGGGTGTCTGTTGTGGGGAGGGGAAAGGAAAGGAGTTTGTAAGCCGCTCTGAAACACCTTTGGGTAGTGAAGGGCGGGGTATAAATCCAATCTCTTCTTCTTCTTCTAAGTAGTGAGTCTGTTTACTACACTTGTTTTTGCTTTCTATTATTGAGTATCCTACATGACAGTGGCCTTCCTTGCCAGGGATCAGAAGGTGCAGTCCATTTCTGCAATCCTTTGCAGCTTCCATTCACTGCAGCAGAACCTGCACAAGAGAAATTCCAGGTAGATTTTCTATTGTACACAACTCTGCAGTGCCACACACAGATTCTAAGGCTGATTTCGCACTAGAGCTGCCTCGATGTTGCGCCGCCGTTTGCCCCGATACTATTGGTCAATTTCACATCCGAAGCTGCGGGGCTGCATTTGACCCGCGGCTTCGCCCGATTTCCTCCGCAGTTTCGTTATCCTCAAAAAACAGGATTACAAAACTGCGGGGGAAATCGGGCGAAGCCACGAGTCAAAATGCAGCCCCGCAGCTTCGGGTGTGAAATTGACCAATAGTATCGGGGCAAACGGCAGTGCAACATCGAGGCAGCTCTAGTGCGAAATCAGCCTAATTCTTCACTGGGAATCAGCAGCTCCACTTTACAGTGAGTACCTCCACAGCAATTCAGGACCGCATATAAAGCCCCCTCAATCCTCGTCTATGAGAATGGATTCATGTGGAGTTGGGAGGAATTAGCCCAAAGGTGGGCTTGCTTATGACAATATCATCACTTGCTTATGACTTACGACAATCACTTCAGTATCCCCCATGGCAATAATCAACCCCCCCTCCTGCTTTCCACAGCACCACTATTTCCCATGTAGCTACCGGGCAAATCATGGTGCTTGCTACGAGTTGCTAGCTGCTGTGAGCTTGCTGTTGTAACTTCTAATCTACCTTGTGCATTTGGCTTGCTCCCTAGCAGAAAAAACAGGTTGCTTACCAGTAACTGGTGATCTTCGAGTGGTCATCTGTGCATTCACACCAATGGGATCTAGTGCGCCTGCGCTGGATCTGCCGGTGCCTAGCAAGCTCTTCTAGAAGGATTTTCGTGCCTGGCCCAACTGAGCATGCCCAGGAGCCCCAGTGAGCATGCCCAGAAGGGCAGGCACGGACATCCCGCCAGTTCCTACCAACCGCCGCGCATCAATCTCCTAACAAATCACGTAGAAGAAGACAGCAGCGGGGCAGGAGGGCGGGTGGTGTGAATGCACAGATGACCACTCGAAGATCACCAGTTACTGGTAAGCAAGCATGCTCAGTTGGGCCAGGCACGAAAATCCTTCTAGAAGAGCTTGCTAGGCACCGGCAGATCCAGCGCAGGCGCACTAGATCCCATTGGTGTGAATGCACAGATGACCACTCGAAGATCACCAGTTACTGGTAAGCAACCTGTTTATCTTCTTCGTGGTCTCTGTGCTTCACACCAATGGGAGATTAGCGAGCAGTAGTTTACCTGGAGGCGGGTGCTGTCAGGTGTTTACTGCTTAGCCGAGGCCAAAACCTGACGTCCCAGACTGTCACTGGTGGACTGGCGGACGTCTAGGGCGTAGTGCCTGATGAATGTAGTCGGCGTGGCCCAGGTTGCGGCTCTGCAAATGTCTTGCAGCTGTACTCCCTTCAGGAACGCAGTGGATGTGGCTACAGCCCTGGTGGAATGAGCCCGGACGGGGCCTGGCAAGGGCCGTTTCGCCAGTAGGTAACAGAGTTCTATGAGACCTACGATCCACCTGGACAGACGTTGGGCCGTGATTGGAGTGCCCACACGGGGTGCAGCGTATGAGACAAACAGCTTAGGGGTTTGCCTCGTGGGGCGTGTCCTATTCAGGTAGAAGAGGAGGGCCCGCTTCACGTCTAGCGTGTGCATAAGCCTGTCTTCCGGTGATTTTGGGTCAGGGTAAAAATCAGGGAGGAAGACTTCGGACTGCAGATGGAATTCAGAGACCACCTTGGGCAAAAATGAAATGTCCGGCACCAG
>NW_015159728.1:17530-69538 GCF_001447785.1 Gekko japonicus | reverse complement strand
GAGCGGGACCTATGGGAAGACCGACAGGAGTATCTGTCCCATTCAGAATGTCCCGGACGTCCCAGCCACGGCATCGGAGGGTGGTACGGACCGTATAGATAACGGTACTGCCTCTCATCCCAAGTCATCGGTGTACCGCCTTGGCCACCTTCTGCGTCGCCACTGAGGAGTCCGTCTTTTTGCCCTTCTTAGCAGGGGTGGATGCTGTGGAAGGAAAGTTCGGTACCTTAGGTTTCGATATCGACCTTTCGGTATCGGAGACGGACTTAGCTTTCGACGTCGACGGCTTCGATGTCGATGCATCGGCAGCGGAAGACATGGCGACGGAAGAAAGAGCTGGCGGGTCAGCCATCGGTTGAAGCGCCTTCTCCAGGAGAAAAACTCTTAAACGTGCCGCTCTGTTTTTCCGAGTCTGGTTGGAAAACTGCGCACAATGTTCACAAGAGTCTGTCTTGTGGGTCTCCCCAAGGCAAAAGATACAGTATTTATGGCCGTCTGGGGGAGCCAATTTACTTCCGCAGGAACGACAGCGGTTGAAAAATCCCCACTTTTTCAACGTTTTTGTCTTTTTCTCCTCCATAGACTGAGGAGAAAAAGCAAACAACAAGGAGGTTGGGGGGGGTTGGGCCAGCGGCCCGAAGGCCTGAGGTAATTTTACCTCAGACGACGAAAAACAAAAAGACTCATTTTTTTTTTTGAAAAACAGAAAAAAGGAAACGAAAGCAAAGAAATACTAAGGCGAAAACGGAGAGCTAGTCACTAAAAGTGATCAAAAGGCAGCGATCCGACCAGACCTCTCGAAGACAGGTCTGCTCAGCGCGGTGGAAAGGAAAGAACTGGCGGGATGTCCGTGCCTGCCCTTCTGGGCATGCTCACTGGGGCTCCTGGGCATGCTCAGTTGGGCCAGGCACGAAAATCCTTCTAGAAGAGCTTGCTAGGCACCGGCAGATCCAGCGCAGGCGCACTAGATCCCATTGGTGTGAAGCACAGAGACCACGAAGAAGATTGCTTGTTTCTTTCACATAGACAGTAACTCATATGTGCTGTGAAGAACATTCTGGCAACTGCCTGTGTAGAATCACTGTCATGGTAGGTGGGTGAGTGTGTGGTGGCAACGTTGCCATGGATGCTATTGGAATGCGTTGCTTCATTAGCTCATTTCTTCTGCAGTTCTTGTGTTCTCTACTTTGCTGTTGGTAGTATATAGGTTTGCAACTACAACAGTACACTGCCATAAGGCCAGCCCAGTGGCAGTGAACATTACAGGACCACAGGACTGGGCTATCCAAGATGTAGGGAAGGGGTCAGGTGGAGGACGAACCAATGATGGAGGAGAGAGGAAAGTAATAAACTGCACACAAGACATCTAACACACAGCATCTTTCATTGTCATAGGAAGGTGGTAACCCTGAGCAGGTGACAAGGTAGACTGCAAAATACCACAGGCTGATTTATTCGGTTAAATGTAAAGACGAATAATTTGACTTCGGAGCACAGAAGCTTTATGCAGTATCCCCAGTTCTCCACATTTCCCAGTTAAGGGGAAAATGCTGTCCAAACAAATTACAAAGATGATCTGAGTCCAATAGTAAGAAGAGGGGGGAAATTACTTACAAAAATAGAAGCACATGTTACATGACATGTTCATGTAGGTATATGTAACTTATTGTGAACAGATTAACTTCAGAAAGGTTAACCTGCTACAGCTCCAAGCCCAGGTAAGAGAGAGAAGAAGAGAGGTCCCAAATAAGGTGAAACAGAAGGCAAGCAACGGCCAAAGAGGTTCAGCATCTAACCCATGAGAGGGTGGGGCCAACTGCCAAGTGTACCTGAGTGAGAGAATTCTCTTAACCCTACCATCTCAAATCCTCTTGCATACAGCGTTATAATATTCAACAGATTACACTTTATCATATCTATTATTCTTGAACACTGTATTTTCTTCAAACGTAAGAATATCCTCCTGGCAAAACAGTAATAACTCAACAGAGCCAGCTATTGCTAGTGGGGTAGTTCAGCAAACATTCTATGTTGCCTATGGGGGGGGGGGGGGAAGATCACTCCAAGAGAAACTAGAGCAAGGATACTTTAGAAATTGACCTGAAACGCAATTACCCAACTTGGAATCTGGCCACTGTAACTGGGTTACCCTTGTTATTCTTGAGCAAAATATTCCAGGATAGGTCTTATACAAATAAAACAAGGCTGCACAAAGACAAATGAATGCATTTATTTTCACACATAGGGGCTGTTTTGGTTGGTGTCGAAAGGTAATTTTTAAAAAAATTGATTCTGGATGTGCTACAGCACTCCTACAGCACAGAGGCTGCTGCTTAGAGGCAGATTAATCACACTGAATTCTCAACCGAGCTATTGCATAGAAGCTCATCGTTAATAGCTCTAATATTCTACTCAGTGTGTGCATGCTGCTGATGTTACATTCTAGGAATATTAATTACACTCCCTAGATTCTCTTCCTTATACATGTATTTTCAGAAGGCTTGCTTCTGGGCATTGGGAGATTATTAACAGGAAGGGGGGAGGCAGACAGTCCTTGAGGAAAACTTGAAAGCAGTAAAACTAAAAGTCATAGTGGCTAACCACTATTTTTTCCCAATCACACCACCAGATCAAATAAAGTCCCCCAAATACTGAACAAAGCATATTCATCTGTAAAGAGAAATGGGGTTTCATCTGTTTAGTTTAGCACCCAACCAGCACTTCCCAACCAGTCTTACCAATGGTTTAACTATTTATTGGAGGCAAAACTAAAATTCTTTCCAAGGCCCAATGACAAATCATAGAAAGATTCAGGGGACCAGGAGTTTCCTTTCATAAAGACTGCAAAAGGGGGAGCAGAAAATGAGAAGGGAAAACTGGAATTATTAATATCACAGTAAGTAGAAACCAAATTTGCCAGTGTCTACAATTTAAATGTCCTTCATTGCTTGGTGCTGAGCTTGACACATGTGAAAGCTTCAACAAAAATTACATATGCCCAGCATTATTGTTCACACAGCAAAGAAACCCCCTAAACATAGCTGGCTCTCTATTGTTAAATATATTTAAAGGGTTGGACCCAAAGATGCTTGTTCAAATGCAGAAGGTGCCTTCCACTCATCAGGTATTAAGAGCATTAGGCAAAAAAAGTGATACTAAATCCAAAGATGATGTGCAGGAGCTTTTCCAGAACAATGCCAGTGGCCATCTTCCTTTCATTCATGGTCTTTGGATCCAACCCAAAGTGTACAGCATAAATTAACTGGGTTGAAAGAATAAAAATGGATGATTCATTTTTCAGAACGGTGTGTTGCAGAACCACATATTCATTCATTCAATGTATATCTACTACAAAGGCTTATGCAGATTTTACAATAAATTAAAACAAGGTCTTCCCTTTTGCTATCAATTTTGCAAGGAGGGAAGGGTTGCCCCTTCCCAGCAGCCCTTCTTCCTCTGGGTGGGGCCAAGGAGTCTTTTCCTCACACCTCTGCAGCCACTGATGCTGCAGGGAAAGAACAGTAGCCATTGCTTCTTTGGCCAATAACTACGGGAGAGGCTGATCATCCCCTTGCTAGTGTCGTACTTTAAGAGGGAGAGAAAGTAGGCTAACTGGTGACTGGGGCTAAAGTGTTTTTTCTCCTGCTTCTGCAGCCACCAAGCAACTGACCCTATCTAGAGTTAAGTAAAACCTACATTCTGAGGCCAGAATTGTGCATATTAGAGACAGAAAATTCAGGGGTGCCAAAAACTTGGAATTATTTGGCAAGAAATTCAGTGGCTTGTATGAGTTAAATTAGGGAGAGAGCATTTTAACAATATCCATACGCAGCCCATCAAGTCACAGACTCATCCAATACAATGGGAAACATGGCAACTGGCTCTTACTCTCACAGTGCAATTTACACCCTTGGCTTTTCATCTCCAATACACAAGTCTGAAATGGTGGCAATGATTCACTTGGGATACAACAAGCAGGGGCCCTCATTAAGCCCCCAAAGTTCCTTTTTCCCCAACCCACCCCATTCAGTCAAGAAGCAAAAAATGTTCACATATTTTCAGAGAGGACTGACAATGAAACATAAGAAAAATTGTGAGCTTTCATTTACAATATAACTGTGTTTTCTGTGTAATATATGAAAAAAATAAAAAAATATGAAGGGCCCTTCCTCCCACTCCTTTACTTTTAAAATACCCATCTGTTGGGTATTACAAGTTGAAAACACTCAGTATATCTGGGGTTAAATGTTTGTTTATGTTACTCACAGGAAGTCACATGTTTCTCATGTAACCAATGTTCTTTAGCTGTAGAAAGCCTGGGAATTTTCTCCCTGATCTAGGAATTTGATTGGGACTAAAGTGTCAAGGTGTATTACCATTTTATGGCTTCTCTTCCCGTCTTTGTTTGGTGTTCTGAAGAAGAAGAAGAGCAGCCATAATCTCACTCTTCTAGTTTTGTCTTTGTAGAGTAAGGATGTAGCCGATTATGCTCTGTTGTTATTTTCATCCCAGTTACCCTTCCCATGCTAGAATTTAGTAAAAACTGTATATTTTAATCACACATGGATTCTGAATCTGAATTATTTTACTTTGGCTCTTCTGGACTATCGTATCTCTGCTAAATACCATTTTTTCAATATCTCACTATCACCCAACACCATCCCTATCTACATCCTAAATCTTTTTATTCAGCAAAATGTATCAATGGGATCACCATCTTGGATAATAACCATAGAATCATTTAGTGCAGCACTAGCAAAACACCGTGTGATTGTAGAATACTGTGATATTTTTGAAAGCAGTCATTGGAAAGCAGATGATAGGTGATAGATGATAGATGATAGAGGAGGAGGAGGAGGAGGAGGAGGAGGAGGAGGAGGAGGAGACAGATAGACAGAAAAAATATTCTGCAATGTCCAAACATTACATGTTATGGAAAGCACTGGAACCTAATCCAAGAGCATTCCTTTGCCTTCCTTTGCCTATGTCTTTTTGTCAACCTTTATAACCTTTTCCATGTCCCAAAGTTTAGCTTAGTTCCTGCAGTGGAATATACAACAGAAGCTGCTGTTGCTGTTATTTCTTTGAAGCTGGCAATCACCCGCCACTCTCTCATATTTCCACTCCCCCCTCCCACTATTCCCATCCTTCTCCATCATCAAGTACACCTCTCCTGAGTCAGATCAGTCTTC
Organism: Gekko japonicus; assembly: GCF_001447785.1. NCBI lineage: Eukaryota > Metazoa > Chordata > Lepidosauria > Squamata > Gekkonidae > Gekko > Gekko japonicus. The sequence goes on along the minus strand of NW_015159728.1, from coordinate 64,346 downwards.
TTCTCCCCTGGCCTAGGAAAACAACAAAAGTATACTCAGTTCCTACCCGGTACCCTCTCAAAGGAGTACAATTACAAGGCAGTGATAAAATACACATGGGGGAGAAAAAAAGAGAGAGGCTATCTGGCAATGAGATGAGTTTGGACTAATGTAGATTTCCCACTGAGAGAGGCTTTTACAACTGTATCCACAGTAAGTCTGCTACAGCCTCTTTGCTGACTCTTCACATTGCATTTTTGGCACACTCTGAATGGGTGTGATGCTATTGCAAGCTAAAAGTTTCTGCACTCCCTCCATATGGCAGTGGAATAATCCAGCATTCTAACTTACGATTCTCATCCAGGAAAGGCAGACATTTACTTGCCAAATGTTTAAAAATTACTGGGAAAGTGGGGGGAAACCTTCTTGTTAGCTTTAATCTGCTAGGGCTTTTTAAAAAGTAGTGTATATATTTTTCCGTTTGGCTGCCCATTTAATAAATGGTTTGGACAAAACAAATGAAGCTCAGATGTAACTGGATTCGGTCATCTGCCAGAATCTGCCTCTACTTGAAGCTGGAAAGGTCCAGCAGAGGCCGACTACAGAGCCCGAGTGGCTTGACTGGGGTCCAGTTCTGCAGCCAATCAAGGGAACAGTGGTGGGAGTGGGGGGGGGAACACCTGCAAAGTGATTTACCTGGCCGTCATGGAGTTCTTCTTGGTGAGGCAAAAAGAAAGGAAATCCTGGAGTTTGTGACAGGAACTCCCTGGAGATATAAAGGAAATCTGTTAGGATCTGGCAGCAATTCCCTAAAGATATGAGAATCCCTCTAGGGCTTGAGGGGCAAACTCCTAAATAGCAATGAATAAAAGTTCTGCAGAAAGAGTGCCCATTGGTCTTGGCTTTATAAAATACAACTGGGGGATCTGCAACAAAACGTTGCATATTGTGGCTATGGAGGCTCCTTCTGACCCCTGCCTCTGTAAGCTGCCACCTCTTTAAAATTTCCTACCAGCTTCAAACCAGTGGATGTGAGTGAAGAATCCTCCTTGCCACCGCCACCCCCTCACACACCAGTTCCAGCACCTTTTTCTCCCCGCAGTCTCACTGGTCAGAAGCCAGCGGGAAAGTTTAAAGAGAGCACCTGAGGCAGCAGGTATGGAGGCCGTAGGTGAGAAGGAGCCTCCTTGCCCGCCCACACATCTCCATAGCCGCTGCCTCCACTACCACCCTCTTTAAACTTTCCTGCTGGTTTCTAAGTGGAGGGCCAGTAGGAGCAAGGAATACCCCTCAGCCCCCTTCCACAGCCTCCAGCACAAATCCCCACAGTCTGGCCAGTTAGAAGCTGAAGGCAGCTGAACCGGCAGCTATGAAGGCGAGCAGGTGAGTGAGGCGGCTCCTTCTCACCCTCACTTCCGTAGCCACTGGTTCGGCTGCACTGTCTAAATTTTCCTGCTGGCTTGTAACTGGGGAGAGTAGGGAGAAAAGCAATGCTTGAGCTGAGAGGGGGGATTCTTCTCCCCTAGCCATGCATCTCCAGTGGCTGCTGTTCCCTGTCCTCTTCCCCTCCCCCCAAGGCAGCAGTGCCGCCTTTGGGGTGGGGGGTTACCCTCCACATCTTTTTATTATAGATTTAAGATTTTTCTGCAAACCGGGGGGAGGGGTGTTCCCCAACTTTGAAGAAAAATCTGTCTTCTCTCCATGTGGGCCCAATCTGTGGATATAAGTATCTGCAGATGAGCCCACATGTGGCTATTAGAATATGTGATGTTTTTAAAGCAATAGAAAAATGAGGCTCCCACAAAACCACCAGGAAAGTAACATGACTTGACCAAATTCATGTATGCCAGTGATATGAAGAATTACCCATTCACTTCTGGGAGGCAAAGCTTCATTTTTCAATGGAAGCCCTTAATTGAATGGAACATGCATAAGTATGCAAAATAAAACTCATTAGACTTCACCAGTTATTAATGACCTAATTCAAAATGTACAGAAACACCAGAATTTTCTGTGCAAATAATAATGCCTTCAGTTTTCAGGGTTTATATTCGTAACATATAGAACTACCTTGGAGTTACTCCCAGATGGCTACTGGAAATATTCCCAGTACATCTGGATACACAAGTAAATTATTACACTGTAAAATACGGAACATTCATAGATCCATAGCCAGATTATGAACTATCATATCTGCATCCTGACTTTCTTCCAAGAAACTTGAGAGGACATACATGCTAACATCTAATTTTATCTTCCCATTAAATCTCTCCAGTGTTAGGATGATCCTGGCTTGCCCAAGGCTACTCAGTGAGTTGGCCCTGACCTGGATGGCCCAGGCTAACCTGATCTTGGACGCTGAGGATGGGCAGCCCTGGTTAGTGCTTGGATGGCAGACCACCAAGGAAGTCCAGAGATGCCATGCAGAGGAAGGCAATTGCAAACCACCTCTGTTCACGTCTTGCCTTGGAAACTCTACGGGGTCACAGTAAGTCATCTATGACTCTACAGCACTTTCCACCCCCACCCAGAAAGTTTCATGACTGAACAGGGAACGAAGGCCTCTGCCTTAACACACTGAACACATGGATTTTGTCCTTTCTCCAGCTCTGCAGACAGACGTGCTCCAAAGCCAAGGTGCTTCACTTATTATAGCTTTGCAGGCACATACAAAATGTTCTGTGTGCATCAATTGTTAAAAGGTATGTGTGTTCATACAGCAAACATATGTTGCTATGACCACTTCCACACGGAGATTTGTCTCCAACCTGGCTTCCAAACTAAAATGCTTTCTTTTCCTTTTTTTGAGCTCCCACACGTCATGCTGTAATCATTCTGTTTCAAAGGTTTTTCCCATCCTCGATATATTCTTTCTCAAACCAGCGTTACTCTGCTGTTATTGGTAAGATTGCAGACCAAGCATATGACCATGCTGTCTGGAAGGAATGATACACGTTTTCCTGCCCAGCAAAGGACCCATCCACATCAGTGCCATTTTTCTGCCATCTGCCCCCCACAGACACCGTTTTCCTAGCATGTTTTCCTGTCATATCAATGGAGGGCTTAAAAAAAAAAGACTGGTAATTGCTATATAATTATAATGATCTATAGCCACATTTCTGTTTCAGTTGTTAACAGAACCATCATAGCACAGCAGCACATGTGTGTACAAAAGGGTGGGGGCAGTGAGTTGTTATAGCCGCCATGACAACCAAACCCCCAAGAGCTAACACAGAGTAGCGGCTGCATAAGGGGAAAGATGAAGGAAACTGTTCAGAAAACTCCCATGGGTGGAAGTTCCGTCACCATGCACATGCCTCTACATTCACAGCTGCAATGAAAGCAATGCAAGGAATCCTCAACATGTCAAAGCAATCTGTGTTTGTTACACATACCTAACTATTATTGTTTTTTTCACTTATTGCATTTATCTTTCCCCAGTGGGGACCCAAAGCAGCTTACATAATTCTCCTCTCCTCCATTTTATCTTCACAACAAACCTGTGAGGTAGGTTAGGCTAAGAATATGTGACTGGCCCAAGGTCATGCAGCAAGTTTCCATGGTAAAGTCAAGATTCAAGCCTGGATCTCCCAGATCCTAGTCCAACACTCTAACCAGTCCACCACACAATCTCCCACCACACTGCTAGGATTAGTGATTTGTTCACAACACATGTATGACTAGTGGCAAATGCAAATTCGCCATACATAGTGTTACATGGAAAGCTATACTGGGATAATTGTCATGGTAAAAATCAGTTCAAAACTAACCTACCTTATATATACTCATCCTTTGTTAATTATGTTTGGTTTGCCCAGATTCTTTGATATTATAATTCGCCAAATGGATATAATAAGCCAAAACAATGCTATAATTTCTATTGTTACTTAAATCATATCATGAAATAAACCACTACAAAGTTCTAATGTAAAAAATACCCATCAGTTTTCTTCAGATTTTTTACTTTAATACATTATAGATAATGTACACGTAAGGTTGCCATTCAAAATACAATGAAATCAATTGATTAGAATCTTAAAATGGAGCATTAAATTACATTAATGCTTTGAATATGCTGAGCAAATACAATTAGCTTGTATGAGAAATTATATATCCAAGTAAAGGAAACTGATGCTATTTTGAAGGAAGTTTTCACAACAACATGGGATAAGGGCTGTAATTTATGGCACTGTTTATTATATGCATTTCATATTTTTATTGCATTGTTTTCTAATCTATGCAATCTGTTTTCTGCCTTTCTTACATTATATATACTGTTTCTATTGCACTGTTTTTTCAATTTATAATTCAATCTTATTACATGTTTCAAAGCATTTCTACTGCATTGATAAATTTTTAATCTGCTCTGAGTATCTGTAAGGAAGATGGACTATAGATAAAGTAAATAAATAAATATATATAAGTGGGAATAAATAATTATGTGACTGAAACACAGAATATGTTCTTCATTCATTTGAATGAACTTTGGTGGAAGGAAAAGATGTGTGTGCAGACACACACACATAGACACAATCGATTAATTTTAGAAAACAATTTTCGTTAGATGTAAAGGAGATTGATAAAGACAAAAATACGTTCCGAAGCAAGCAGAGGGTATTATTTACAGTGCAGTCCTAAACCCAGTTACACCCTTCTAAGTCCACTGAAGTTAATGGGCTTAGAAGGGTGTAACTCTACTCAGAATTGCACTGTGAAAGTAGTCACTACCATGTCAAAAATATTTGCAATAGGATAATGTTGTTAGCAATGAAAAATTAGGCACAAATTGCCTGGGGGGAAAAAGGAACTTGGCAGAGTTCACTGGCAACTGTTAACACCCATACTCTGGGAAATTAACAGTGGCTTTCCCTAGCCTTGATTAAAGTCATACAGCTTCTCCCCAGCACTTCAGCAACCAAGGCAGGCCTCTTGCTTGTCAGCTCAAGAGTGTAACTGGTAGCTATCCATACCACACTCTTATCACAAGAAGTCAAATGCTCACATTACACTGTTGTTTGGGAGAATCCCCAGCAAAGCAAAACATTTTCAGAAAGGCAGCACATCTTGAACGGAGTTGCTATCCGTCCTGTTATTTAGTAGGCTGCTGTCCCAAGAAGAGTTAAACAGCTAACAGCTTTCTATCTATCTGCATCCTAAAAATAAAAACTTTGGCTAATGTCACTATTCTGGCAAACTTTTCTCCTCACAAGATAAAACAGCAAATAGCAGCAGAGCAACAGGAGACAGCAAATAAACTCACTATGCATCTGGCTGAATAATCACATAAGAAGAGCCTGCTGAATCAGACCAGCGGTCCATCTTGTCCAGCTAGGGTTGCCATGTCCCTTTCGTCCACCAGCAGGGGGGTAGGGGGACATTCCAGGAGTGGAAAGTGATGTTGCCCCCCTATCACCCCAAAACAGTGATGTTGCATGCGGCATGCCTGCATCACCCAGAAGTGACGCTGATACATCAGTGACGGTCTGGATTTGGGGCAAAACTCTATGGTAAAACCAGCATCAAACCATAGAGTTTTGCCCAAAATCCAGAGTGTCACCCCTCCTTCTGACACTGCCGATGTGCTGATGTCACTTCCGGGTGACACAGGTGCAATGTGTGCGATGTTGCTGTTTGGGGGGATTCCCTCCCGCCAGCAGCTGGCTGGCGGTGGGCAGGAGCAAGCAAAATCAGGGGATCCGCTGCTCCCACTGGGCAAATGGCAACCCTACATCCAGCAACCTGTTTCACACTAGTTACCCTGGAAGGTCAATCAACAGGTCATAGAGACCAAGGCCCACCCATGATGTAGCTTCGTAGCAATGGTACTCAGAAGTGTACTGCCTCTGAATATGGAAGTTCCCTTTACTCACCAAAGCTAGTAGTCATTGATGCACCTATCTGCCATGAATCTGTCTGATCCCTTTAAACTATCCATGCTCATGGTGGCCATCGCTACATCCACCGGCAGTGAATTCCACAATTTAGTCACTCATTGAGTAAAGATGTATTTCCTTTTGTCTGTACTGGAATCTGTTGCACAACTTAATTGGATGCCCCCAAGATCTAGTATTATGGGATAGGAGAAAAAGTTCTCTCTCTGTACGTTCTCCCCCCCATGCATAATCTTATAAACCATTATAACTTCCCCCCACAGCACTTATTTTTTCTAAACTGCAAAGACCCAGATTCTTGCAGCTCCCCTTAATCATCTACTGCCCTCTTCTGTATTTTCCAGCTCTATAATATCCTTTTTGAGATATGGTAACATGACCTGCATGCAGTACTCCAAATGCGGCCCCACCACAGATCTATACAGGGGCTTAATAATATTAGCCATTTGCTTTTCAATTCCTTTCCTAATAATCCCAAGCAAGGAGCTGGCATTCATTGGAGCCCCAAGATCTCTTTCACTCACACTGAATGTATTTGAGCAGGGCCCCCCTTATCATGACGCAGCATGAAGGCAGTTGCTTCAGGCAGCAAATCCCATGGCAAGAGGGCATTCTTCTGTGGCTCCAACCTTAATCCATTTGTGTTGAGCTCTAGTCCACCAGAGATATCGTGATTCTCACTTTTTACTTCCATGTCTTGAGGCCAACAGTGTATACCCTGTGTTGGGTTCTCTCAGCATTGTGAAATACAATTGAAAATGCAGTCACTTCCATCCCTTCAAAAGAAAATACTCAAAAAATAGACGGAGAAACTTTAAGGGGGGGGGGAAATACAGGAAGACACAACAAACAAGAAAAGATAGAAATGTAATTATATTTTTCTATCTTACACGCTCAACAAGTTTTCATCTTATTTTCTTACCTATCATGTACTAACTCAGCTGCCATAATGAACTGGGGCAGGGGGAGTTTCTCAGTACTGAAAAAGATATGTAACTGCATTTTTATTTTTATTTTCTGTGAAGAGCATAGACTCAAATGGCCCCTGGCTGCCTGGCAGGCCTGGAGTGCAGAGGCTCCCTTTCCTTGTGCTGTCCTGCTCATCTCCTCCCACTCCCCCAGCGCCGGGGGGGGGGGGGCCCTCCAGGCAACGCAGAAGAGTCCCTGCTGACCCTCAGAAGAGCAGCTCATCCAAAACGTAACTGCACCAAAAATGAAAAGGTCAGCTCAGCAGTTTTGAGAAAGGAAGAATCAAAATTGCATGTCTCGCTGACAAATATATACTTCACTAAATACTCCCATAAATCAAAGGCTAATGCCGTGAGATTAACAACTTGCCAGGCACCAAAGGATGCCCTGAAAACATAACAAGCCAAAAGCCACAGATAATTTGCATATTTTAGTTATACATTAACATTAACCATCATATACCAGAACACACTGCTTGTGGGCACATTACACTTTGGTGATTCCATTGTGAGTCAAACTCTAAGTCTTATGATGAAATTCATATTAGGAAAACAGTTCCTCACATGCTGATAAATGTGAACGATCAGTGCCACAAGCCAAGTATTCCAGGTATTTGGGAATGACCAAGTGTTTTCCCAGTAAGAATTCTAAACTTCCAAAATAAGAAAATTGCTCCAATGGCAAAGTAAAGTGACCATTTTGGGGTAAACAGTTTTACAATGAAGAGTAACTTATATCCTAACAATTGCTGGTTTTCAAATATATCAAGATGGGTAGCCATGTCAGTCTGCCCATAACAGTAGAACAGAGCAAGAGTTCAGTAGCACCTTAAAGACTAACAAAATTTGTGGCAGGGCATGAGCTTCTGTGAGTCACTGCTCACTTCTTCAGATACAGCTAAAGTGTAAGTCCATCTGCCCTTGTATTACGGAGAGTGGAGTGATTTCAGATGCCTGAAAAGTACTGAGACTTACTAGTGATTTCAGCTCTCATACTTTATTTCAGCTCAGAACAAGACGAGAGTACCCAGCTTGCAGGCTGGTTTATATGTGCACAAACCCCGCTCCCCAAACACACCCACACACAAGTGATTGGCTATTTACAGTGGCTGAGAGTTCCATAGGCTCTCGGCCAGGAGCCTAGCCTGCCGATAGGTACCAGCTAGGATCCGCTTGTCCCACTGTTACTGAGAACGAAGCTCGATCACTTCACCTGACCGCGTGGCGAAATGGCCGCGCACACGGTCTGATATGGATACATTACACCCCTCCCCCCTTGGTCCAAAAGACACCCCCACACATAGTCCTGCAAGTAGAAAGGGGCTTTACGGGCTCTTGTAGAGCGGCGAGGAGCGGGAACCGGTGTGGAAGGTGACACCGGAGTATTTGGCTGCGAGATGGGCGGTGTTGGCAGTTGGGGCGCCGGTAGCACTGTTTCTCGGGGCCCGATCGAGCGGTCTGCAGGGGCTTCGACGGAAACCTCACTTTGCTGGGGTAGGTCGTCCGGTAGCTGGGGTGGAGTGGGAGTCTCCGGGGTGTCTGGGTCCTCGCCGTCCTCGGGGTTGCATGGCAGTACCCGGCGCCACAGCTGGTCGATGTGGTGGTGAAGTATCTGGCCGTCTTCGCTGGAGACATCGTAGGACCTGGGTCCCCGGACTCTCACCACCCGGGCCGGAATCCATGGTGGGCCTTGCGCATAGTTCCGGGCTTAGACCGGGTCCTCAGGAAAAAACCCTCTGGCCGCCTCAAGTACCTCCGTGGCCAGTTCCTCTTCCGGTGCTCGATTGGGATGGAGGCAGTCCAGCCAGGTCGTCAGGCACCGTCCTAACAGGAGCTCCGCTGGGCTGTGTCCTGTCACGGTGTGGGGTGTTGTTCTCTGGCCAAAGAGGAATGCGGCCAGCTTGTAGTCCCAGTCCTTGCTGTCCAAGGGGCGGAGCACCTCCTTGGTTGCCCGAACCATGCGTTCAGCTTGGCCATTGGTCGCTGGGTGGAACGACGCTGATCGGACGCGGTGAATTCCGTAGTAGCGGGTGAAGTCCTGGAATTTGCTAGAGGTGAAGGCCGTGCCATTGTCGGTGACCAGGGTGTCGGGAATACCCTGGACACTGAAGATGTGCCACATGGCCCGGATGGCGGCTCTCGAGGAAGTGGATGGTACCGGAACAACCTCGAGCCATTTGCTGTACGCGTCCATGAGTATAAAGAATATTTGACCCTGGAACGGCCCCGCGAAGTCCAAGTGAAGCCGTGACCAGGGCTTGTGCGAGGACTCCCAGGCTCTAGTGGGAGCCCGGGAAGGCTCAGACCGGGACTCTTGGCAGGGCTGACACCTCTTGACCCGGTCCTCGATGTCCCGATCCAGCCCTGGCCACCAGACATAACTTCTGGCCAAAGCTTTCATCCGGACCACCCCGCCACCCCGGGATGTGCCTCGTGGAGCGCCGTGAGGACTCTTTCCCGTAAAGGGGCTGGAATCACCACTCTGCCTCCCCACATCACACAGCCTTTGTGGGCTGACAGCTCATCCCTGCGGGATGCAAAGGCCGTGAAGTCCGCCCCCCCCGGGGGCGTAGGCCACCCCCTTCTCACCCAGTCCAAGACGTGGCAAAGGATCCGTTCTTTGGCACTGCGGCGCGCCACTTCCTGAACGTGCACCGGTTCATCGGGAAGAGCCTCCAGAAGCACGACTTGATGAGCAGGAGCCGGGTCCGGATCCTTTGACGGCAGCGGAAGACAGCTCAAAGCATCAGCATGTCCCATCGCTTTCCCAGGCCTATGGACGAGCGCATACGAGTAACCTGCCAAGAAAACAGACCAGCGGAGCACCCGGGGAGACGTCATCTGGGGGGTTTGGCGGTCTGGGGCCAGGAGGCTGAGGAGTGGTTTATGGTCTGTCAGGATCGTGAACAGCCGACCATACAAGTAATGGTACAAAAATTTCACCCCTGCCCCAATAGCCAGCGCCTCCTTGTCAATCTGCGCATAGTTACGCTCGGCCGATGACAAGGTGCGAGAGTAATAAGCAACCGGAACCTCCCGGCCGTCTGGTAACTGGTGGCTCAAGACCGCCCCGACCCCGTACGAAGAGGCATCACAGGCCAGAACCACGGGAAGGGCCTCATTGAAATGGGAGAAAACCGAGTTGGAGACAAGAAGGTCCTTTATCGCCTGGAAAGCGGCGGCATGCTTCGGCCCCCAAACCCACGGAGCATTTTTATCTAGCAGGTGGTACAGAGGTTCTGCCACCGCAGCCTTTAGAGGGAGAAAGGAGTGATAAAAATGTAACAGGCCTAAGAAAGCCTGTAATTCAGTCTTGGACGTAGGCGGGGGCGCCTGTGAGATAGCCGTCGTCTTTTCTTCCGTGGGGTGAATTCCCTGGGCCTTCACGCCAAACCCCAAGAACTCAACCTTGGGAACCCCGAGCAAGCATTTCTCTCGCTTGACCTTCAGGCCGGCCGTGTCGAAACGCTGGAGCACTGCCTGCAGCCGGTCGGCGAAGGTCGATGCATCCAGGGCCGCAATGAGCACATCATCTAGAAACGGATGCACACCTGGAATACCTTTCAACAAAGTGTCCATGAACGATTGAAAAATTCCCGGTGCGATGATACCCTAAACTGGAGCCTATGTACTTTGAAAGCTTCTTTGTGCGTTGCTATCGTTTGGGCTTCTGCCGTGGCAGCATCCACCGGCAGTTGCTAGTAGGCCTGGGCCAAGTCCAGCATGCCAAAAACCTGAGCCCCAGCCAGTGCAGCTAACACGTGGCTGACCACCGGTACCGGATAAGCGTGGTCTTGGAGGGCTTTGTTCAGAGTGCACTCATAGTCCACACAAATCAGTACGTCGCCATTAGACTTGACCGGGGTGACTATCAGGGTCTCCCACTGTGTGGAAGCGACGGGATCTAACACCCCCTGGGCCACCAAACGATCCAGCTCCACCTCGATCTTTGGCCTCATCACAATGGGGGGGTGTCTGGCCTTAACCCGGATGGGGCAGATAGCCGGGTCGAGGTTGACGGAAATGGGGGCTCCAGTGTAGTGTCCAAGTGTGCCATCAAAGACCCTGGGGAACTCATTGCACACAGCCATGAAATTCTCAGCCCGGAGCTGATTAATCCCCCCGATCGTCAATCCCAGGGGCCCGAACCAAGAAAGTCCCAGCATACTGGAGAGCCTCCCCCCCAACACCAGCAAGTCCAATTTTCCATGGAAGTCCTGGAATTGCACTGTAAACTTGCCCCAGCCCTGAACCGCCACAGGGTTTTTGTTAAAGTCCCGTAACTTAAACCCCTGTGGCTTTCGCAGAGGGCCCCCCCCCCCGTGGGCAGAGCAAGCACAGCGTTTCCTCTGAAATGATGGAATCGTTAGAGCCAGTGTCTAGTTCCATGCTGCAGGGGGACCCCTCTATTAGCACCGTCACATGCACCTTATTTGGGCTATCGGGGGGCAAGTTACATACCTGGTGCGGCTGGTGGTGGGCAGAGAGGGTATGGAGGTCGGTGGGTTACTCTGCTGCTGTCTGGTGGGCTGAAGTCTTCTGGGGCTGTCGTCGGGAACGGCAGACCCGTGCCAAATGGCCTGGCTTGTTGCAGGAGCGGCAGACAGCGTCCCTGAAACGGCAACCCTGGCGTTCGTGCGCATTGGGATGATGCAGAGGGGGCTTTGGCCGAAGGGGCTCCCCCGGAGCAATGCTGCTGGGAGGGACGGTGGCGGCGGGCCTGGAGCACTTCCTCGTTCTCGGAGTCGTCAGACTCGAGCGTTGCTTGCGTGCGATGGACCGCCCGTACTCGGCGGTCTTGGTGCGCCTTCTCGTAGGCCACAAACTCCCTGAGTGCCTTGTCTAGGGTCAGGTCATCCTGGCTAACCAGTTTCCTATGGAGTTTGGGCTCCCGGAGACCCCAAAGGAACTGGTTCAGCAAGGTGTCCTCCAGATGGGGGAAGGAACACCTGGTGGCCGCCCGCCAGAGCCCGGCCAAGAACTCAGAGGCCGGCTCATCCGGCCCCTGGACCCAAACAAAAAAGTCCATGCACTCGGCAAACTTTGTGGGCTTTGGTGAAAGGTGGTCAGTCAGCACTTTCACCAGCACCACATAGGACTCGTCCTTGGTCTGCTTTGGCACAATGAGGTCCTTAAGCAGCAAGACGGTGTCTATGCCGCAGAACTGGAGGAGATGGGCTTTTTTCTTACCCGGGTCTACGATGTCGTGGCAGTCGAAGTAGTTCTCCAGGATCTCGAGCCAGGTCTCCCACTGGGTGGGGCGGGAGATGTTGAAAGCGGCGATGCTCTCCTGGGAGGTAGCCATCGTACTGCGTCCACGTGGTGAGGGTAGCTTGGGAGCGGCAGCAGCGGTGGCTGGGGCAAGGCGGGACGCGCTGCTGCCCTCGGGGTCAGCAGAGCGAGGTACGGAGCGAGGAGCGGAGCGGTGAGCGGGAACCGGAGAACCAGGGTGCGAAGTGGAGTGGCTTGCGGCAGTCTCGGCATTGGGGCTCGATGCGGTGCTGTAAAGGTTCTCTCTCCTCCCCAGACCACACAGGACTGGGAGGGGAAAGAATTGGGACTTATTACAAGAATACTCTTAGCAAGGTAGCATAATGTGGTGAGCAGTTTCAGGCAACAGGAAAAAGGCTTGGAGTCAGTTTACACATCTCACAGACACTATTTATAACAAGAATAAAGTTTATTAAGTACAGGCTTGCAATCAGAACTAGAAAGATTTTAAAAGAACATCCTAAGCAGTATTTTGCCTAACTACAAAATAGAGCATATTTACCAACATCCGGTAGGGTCAATAGTCCAGGATAGTCCATGGCAATAAGCCAAGAGTCCCAAGGGATTTGTAAGAGCAGCCCCATCTTTGCAAGCATGGGCTCAGCTCAAAGGAGTCCTTTGTTCTGCCGCATGGCAGAGACAGCATCCCAAAATGACAGCAACAGAGCAAAACAAGACAGCAAGAGCAACCTGAAAATCTGAGCTCTTCTCTATGGGTTTAGGCTGATATAGGGCAATCCAGGTTTCAAATGAGCTCTGGCCAGGAGCCAATTGAAGTAGACCTGGGAGTGCCCAATTGTTCTGAATGGTCAGTAGTCTTGAAGGCCACACCTGCAGTATGTGATCCCCAAACTCTAACCACTCCTCTATGCTTTTACATGACTCCTGGCATGCAGGCACAACCAGGCGCCATCAGGTCTGCTAGATGTGTGAAGAATGTATGGTTTATGGCGGCTATTGACCAAATGGTCAGCCATCTGGCCTGCATAGGAAATGCACACAACAGGGGTCAGCTAGATACATTCCAAGGGTGGAACATGAAACCTATCTAACATTCAAAGGGAGACATGAGCCCACAGAAATTAATATTCCTATACAGGTGCTCAAATCTTCGTCCGGGTCGTTGTTCATGGGAGTTAGGATCCCATCCTCGTCGCCAGTGAAAAGTACTGAGACTTACTAGTGATTTCAGCTCTCATACTTTATTTCAGTTCAGAACAAGACGAGAGTACCCAGCTCGCAGGCTGGTGCACAAACCCCGCTCCCCAAACACACCCACACACAAGTGATTGGCTATTTACAGTGGCCGAGAGTTCCATAGGCTCTCGGCCAGGAGCCTAGCCTGCTGATAGGTGCCAGCTAGGATCTGCTTGTCCCATTGTTACTGAGAACGAAGCTCGGTCACTTCACCTGACCGCGTGGCGAAATGGCCGCACACGCGGTCTGATATGGATACATTACAATGCCGAATGACAATAGCAGGCAAATGACAATAGCAGATGAATGGCAATATCAGGCGTGATAGGATTAGGTGTAATATGCAGAGGGGAACATCTCCATAAAGATGGACTACAAGCCACTAGAAACATCATCCCTGACAACACCACGGCAGATCTTGCCACTGAATTCTGCATGTTCACCCACAACTACTTCAGGTTTGGTGAAAGCTTATACCCTCAAATCAATGACACAACCATGGGCACCCACATGGCTCCATTGTATGCCAACATTTTCATGGTGGATCTAGAATAGTGTTTTCTGAAATCCTACCCATTGGCACCTCTCCTTTATATGAGATTCATTGATAACATTTTCATTGTCTGGACCCATGGCAAATAAGCCCTTGAGAGATTTCTCCAGGCTTTCAACAACTTTTCACCCCACCATAAATCTAACTATAAATTAGTCTACACAAGAAATAAACTTCCTGGGCACCACAGTACGAATACACGAGGGACACATAAGTACCACATTATACCAGAAACCGACAGATAAGACGACATATCTACATGCCTCCAGCTACCACCCCAACCATATCAAACAATCCATTGTTTATAACCAAGCCCTACACTATAGTCACATCTGCTCCAACCTCTCAGACAGAGATACAGAAGGCATTTTTGCAACTAAAATATCCTCCTGCTATGGTGAGAAAGAAGACCGAAAAGCCCAGAATGAAACCCAGGGACAACTTGCTACAAGACAAGTTTTTAAAAAATGACAATAGAACGACACTGGTGGTCACATACAGCTCACAGCTCAAGCCAGTTCAACGTATTATTAACAACCTACAACCTATACTGGATAGTGACACATCCCTCACACAGGCACTGGGGGGGGCGACCTTTTCTTGCTTACAGACAGCCTACTAACATAAAACAGCTTCTTACCCACAATGATCAGCTACTTAACAACAGTAACATGGAATCTGTTACCAAGGCCTGTAACAACCAAGATGCCAATTTTGCTCTCATATAGATCCTAGCAACACCATCAGCAGACCCAGCAATATCAGCCATGCCAGCTCAGATTCATACTCCTGCTCGTCCCCTAATGTGATTTATGCCATCACATGTCAACAATGCCCTTCCACCCTCTACAAATAGGCCAGTCCCTACAACAAAGAATAAAGGGACATAAGTCTGACATTAGAAACCACAATATTCAAAAAACAGTGGGGGGACATTTTAAACTTCCAGGACATTCAGTTGCTGACCTAAAAATTGCAGTTCTCTTACAAAGGAATTTCAAAGGGAGATTAGAAAGAGAAACTGCTGAATTGCAACTGATATCGAAGCTCAAGACAATGCATCCTCCTGGACTGAATCAAGACCTAGGTTTACTGTCTCAATACCAATGCTGATTTCTCCACGCCTACTACCCCTCTGCATATCACAGCTAATCCAATCATGCCTGCTATTGTCATTCACCTGCTATTGTCACTCGGCATCTGAAATCACTCCACTCTCCAAGATATAAGGACAGGTGGACTCACATCTGAAGAAGTGAGCAGTGACTCATGAAAGCTCATGCCCTGTCATAAATTTTGTTACTCATTAAGGTGCTACTGGACTCTTGGTCTTTTCTACTAATTTTCAAATGTATTTCAAGGTGTAGTAACTTATCGCCATATGGAGGCACTTTCACAAGCCTGCTTTACCACATAAAGGTTGGAAGAAAGTGTTGCTTCCTTATTGCTTTTCCATCTAAAAATGATGAGAATTGGCCCAGAATTAGGTATTGATGCATACACACATGAAGCTGAATCAGATCTATCAGAGTCAGTATTGCCTACTCAGACTGGCCAGTGGCTCTCCAGGGCTCAAGCAGAGTTGTTGCACATCACCTACAACCTTAACTGGAAGATGCCAAGGATTGAACCTGCAACCTTCTGCATGCAATGCAGATGCTTTACCACTGAGCCACTGCCCAACCCCAAAGAGGGACCTTAGAAAATACAAAGATTTTGAAGCATACAACAACAAAATTGGAAAACCGTCTTTAAGCGCTTAACCATTGCTAATATTAATCATGTATACAGCACTTGATACAAATAATGCTTCACATGGCATTAATACCCACAGTACCTCTGTGGCACCAGTCATTATTACCACTTTACATCTTATGATTCTATTTCTTATTTACGGGTCAATTTGAAAGGCCTGTAAGCGTTTGGCCCGGGAGAGGGACGGATGGGGGGCGCAGCAAACGGGCGCGATCTCACCGCAACATCTGGGAAGCGGTGTGCACCCGTCCCCGATCTGTCCCTAATGCCAGTAATCCGCTTTTAAAAAACAACCACCTACTGAGGTGGACTTACCCAAAAGGCCGCGGCAAGCGCGGCCGTGGGATCGCCGGCGCGTTCTTCTGCCGGCGCATCCTAAGCTCCTGGCCGAACTGCGCATGCTCATGCATGCGCAGTTCAGCAGCCTCCCTCTCCCTACCGTGGCTTCCCCTGGCATCTGATCGTCCCGGGGAGGTAATGCGTAGCAGCTCAGGGGATCGATGTGATCCCGCCGCCGCGTGTTACTTTTGGTGCGGCTTTGAAACAGCCGCACTTTCGCCGCACTCCCCCCCCCCCGTGTGGCAGGGACCCAAGGTTCTCAGACTTACAGGGAAACAATCAAAACTTTATATAACAAAAAAGGCTAAAATCTACATTATTACAAAGTTAAAACAGTAACAATCAGATCAAGAACTACGGTTAAAAGATAGTGACTTGCCCTAGGACATCCAGTAAGGCTTTAGCTAAGCTTGGATTTGAATCTAAATCTCCCATAGGCAGCACCAACATTTTATCCTCCATTCCACTTTATATATTTCAAAACAGCCTTGAATGTCAGATGCCTAAACAGCAATCCATACGCCAGTTAAAACTGACCATTTGAACTGAGACCCGTTAACTCCCATTAACGCAGCAGACAGAGCAGCACTGTACCTCCATGCTGGGCAATCCTGAATCTATCTCATTATGCACTCTGGGAAGACACAAGAGCTCAGCTTGAGTGGCCGTGTAGCGAGTCCAAACAGGAACAGCGGGATTCATTCCAGGTGCAGTTTTTGTAGGCCTTGCCTGAGATCTGCATGGCAGAGGGGTAGGGGGGAAATAGCCTGGCCTCTTTGAGTGCTGCTGAATGGCCACCTGGTTGACCTAAGAAGAGACATGGGGGTGGCAAGATATTATTCCAAAATAGGAAAGGGTGGACAGGTGGGCTCCCACTCCTGATAAGGTAGGATAGAGCTGGTGGAACCTTCTCCTTGCAGACAGGGATTCTCAAGCTTTTGTCTTCCCTTTCCCAGTAAAGGGCGCTCACCCCAGAATGCCAAAAGCAGTAAAATGTCAAACAAAAAGGGTGACCTTACCTACCTTGAGTCTTGAGAGAAAGAGAATAAATATATGAAATAGAAAGGAAAAACCAAGACTCCCCATGACAAAACACAAGCCAGAGGGTGAGGAGACCCCCGCCTTCTAGCAAGCATCAGCCCTGGGAGGGATAGTCCCTCATTCTATCACTTTGTCTGGGGATCATCTTAAACTGGTCTGCATTGTTTTGGGGACTTCCCTAAAATCCCTTCTTGTTCTGTTTCTTGGGGCAGGAAGCAAGATCTTATACTATTTCCTCCTCCTATTCTCAGCACAATGCTGGGCGTGGGGTGGAGAGAGAAGGTGTAAAGCACTGTCCAAAAGCCTCTCCCAGCTTCATCCTCGGTTGTGGCCAATTCCATGAATGCTGCTGCTGCTGCCGCCACTCCCACCTTAGCAACACAGACAGCTTGTTGTGGCTGCTGCTTCCATAATCTTCACTGACCTATCAATGGCAATAGAGAGAAGAAAGCCTTCAGCACACATGAGGAAAGCTTTTCTATTTCTGACCCTGCCCACCTGAGCCATGAGATTTCCACTGTGACTTCCAAGGGTGGAGCTGGACACCAGCGCAGTTATTGGAACAGTCCCAGTTGGGAAAGTAACAGGATTACAGGTGGAAACAACCCTGCTACAGGTAGCAACTGCAAGGCCTGTACTGGGGGTCTTCTTTGGAACTGAGAAGGCTTTGTTTAAGAAAGAGTACAGCTACCTAGGTACTCTAACTTGCCTCAGCCAGTCTCTCCAGTTTTTCATGCTAATGTGTATGTTTCATTTCTTCTCCTGTTGAAGGAGATAATGAGGTTAACTCAGTCAGTGAAGAGTTTCTCTAGTCTGCGCTCTGGAATCTGCAATACTGGTTCTCATTCTGTAATGAAAAATATGGCCACGAATGGTAGGTCAGCAGTGGCAACAGTGAAGTAGAGTACATAGTGTTCACCAACAAAAGTGTTCATACTTCCCTTTGCTTTACTGGTGTTTATGGCATGAATTTACGATCATTTCTGGGATTATGGCCAACAGGGCACCTTTTCTGCCCTCTTCCCCATATACAGGAGACAATGCTACAGCCTGTTGAATAAGGGAAGGTTATTCAGGTCACATAGCTACCCCAATGGGACCAGTCTTCGTGGGATGACTGGAACACTCTGTGGCTATGGGTGTTTGAATGTTCTTCACGCCTTCCTCTTTTCTTGGAGGGATTGGGAGGAATGGATGGAGTTTATGCTTCCAGCAACACTGTCACTCCTCCTGGGGATTCCCACCATCACCACTTAACAGCATGGAATGCCATGTCCTTGCAGGGCTAATTGTCGCAGTGCACTTGAGAATGCTGGTTGGTGTTGGTGTTTGGGGTCCTGCACCAGAGCCCCTGTACATTTCTGGGTAAAGGTAAAGGTTCCCTTGCTCGAAAGCCAGATCCGACTCTAGGGTTGCGGTGCTCATCTCCTTTTCAAAGAGCCAGCGCTGTCCGAAGACGTTTCCATGGTCATGTGGCCAGCATGACTAAACACCAAGGCGCATGGAACGCTGTTACCTTCCCACCGAAGTGGTACCTATTTATCTACTTGCAATTTCTTGCTTTCGAACTGCTAGGTTGACAGGAGCTGGAACTAGAGATGGGAGCTCACTCCATCATGCGGCACCCGGGTCTCAAACTGCTGAACTACTGACCTTCCACAGCCTGCAGTTCAGCGTCTTAACCACTTGAGCCACCGCAGCTCCTACATTTCTGGAACATCTGACCTATACTTCTCTCTATGGCTGTTAGGGGTTTGCACCAAGTGCCCCATAAGTCCCCATTTATATGTTCACAGATTTAAAGACACAGAGGCAGTGTCTCCATATCCCAGGTGTCATAGCATACAAGGATTCTCTAACTAGGACATATATGTTCATACTGAAGTATCATTATGCTGGCATAAATTGTTTCTGGCAGTGTAGCACTGTGTGCCAGTAACATTCCTAACCTGCACATTAGGTGTTATTCGTGGATAGAATCGCTCCATTATGTCCTTAAGAATCATACATAGTCTTAGACAAGCCAGGGACCTGTGGGGAAAGAGGAAATGCCATTCTTTCCCCTTGATGCCTTTTCTCCCCCAGCCCATGCCATCTTCTGCTTTCCTCTAGCCTTGCCCCCTCTTCTTTCCTGATGGCTCTAGCTGTTGCTCCCTTGCCCCACCCTTGCCCACTCCCCCTTCCTTCGGGTCACTTGCTTTGTCTCTACTTCCATCTCCACTCTCATCCTGCCCCACTTCCTTTCACACATACCCACACTGCCCTACATTTTTACCCAAGGCTTGTGAACAGGCCTTTTGTTGTTTGAGGTTGCCTTGGCAACCCAAAACAGTGACTGACATCTCATGAGAACTTTGTGCAAAACCTCAGATGTCAAAGTACTCAGTTTTTTAGCAGTGACTTTTTGTGCATCCCCCCCCCCTTTCCATTTCCAGGTTTTTCTGCAAACCTGGGTGTCTTCCCCCCCCCATTACCAAAATCTTTACAGTAGCCCTGAATGGTCCCATTGTGATCATCATTTTGATCTCCATCTGAGAGCCAGCCATTGGCTGGATGAATGATTAGAACAAAAAAATCATCCAGATCTTAATACTTCCACTGTTCTTGTGTATGCTGGTCTTTCCTAAGTGACATCCCAGGGCAAAGCACACTAGTGTGACTTCAGAAAACTGCTCTTGTGCTATCAGAAACAAATTAATTAATGGGGTCTTGGAAAGCTTCCATATGCTCCCTTCTAACAGGCATCCTCTGAGGGCATATAATGCTATTCTACACTGTCAGGGACTGACAGTACAATCCTAAACTGAATTACACCTTTCTAAGTGCACTGAAGTCCATGGACTTAGAAGGGTGTAACTTTCTGTCACATCTCAGCATAGGCATTGTGAAGTGTGAACACAAGGAAGCAAAAGTGAAGCTTTTGGGGTATAAGAATGAAGCATGCCTTCCATTTTAATTTGGAAAAATACCATATTCTGCTGTCTGGGGAACACTGAGTTATGCCATGCCCTTTCCACCTTCCATTCAATTCTGAACCTCTCCCCCCCGTTGTGTTAGCTTTGCACATTTAAATCTGCGTATTGGTTTTCACCTTTTGCTCCCCACTCTGTTTGGGTCTTCAGCTTCTATTGATAAAAATGACAATGTTATACAGAGCTTTTCTTCCCTGAACACTCAAAGCTCACTGCAAACATTAGCTCAGTAATCAATACAAGAACCCTGAAACAGAAGCCATCATTATCCCCATATTGCAGACAGGCTGACAAAACGAATACATAAAAAACAGTCTTACATCAGCTACTCAGACTAGCCTTTTCTAGTCATGCTACCTGAGAGTCCTTTGTGAAAACGCTACGTGTGTACTTCACCATTGAACTGCCCTACACATTCTTTCCGAGTGGTGCCAGACCAACTTCCCTCCTAGCACATATCAAAAGCAGCCTTGATCCAGAGATCTTGTGCCCACAAAAGCTGTACTTCGCAGTACTGCACCCTAGGTATAAGACACATAGGTCAAGAGACTATGGCTTGCCTCCAGCAGAGTTGGAGATTTGAACCTGGGACTCAGAAATGCTCTCAACCTCTGTGCAACAATCAGCTCTACGCCCATCCTAGATGCTTTCTTCTTCAAGCTATTTTTCTTACATTTCTTCGGAGATACTAAATATCCTGCTTACATCCTTCTGAGTAAGAGAAAGATGGATAACTTACTATGCCTAAGCTCCCCTTCCTCCCAGTTACAAAATGGGAGGGGGGAATTTGGTCAGTCTGTCAAAAGCGGCAGGAGGGCAAGGTAAAGGAAAGTTGTGAAAGGGGGAAAAGCAGCAGTGGTTGTGGATTCGTCTCTCTGAAGTAGCTCTTCTCTGCCATACATGATTAATCACCTCTGAGACTTGCCTTCTGCTTCCCCTCTGGCTTTAAAAACAACCACAACAGCAGCAGTTGAGAGTAGAGACACCTCCTAGGGTTCTTGGCCAGGCGCTACTGCGTATTTCCCAGTGGAGGCATCTGATATTAGAATATATCTTTTTCATACACAGAAACAGAGAGACATGCCAGCCTATTTTACAATCTCTCTGCTAATTCATCCTCTCCCCACTCCTCCACCCCAAACGCAGACATCATTTTCTGATCCTTGTCTATACTCAGCCTACACCTTATCCATCTGTGTCATTCTTTTCTGTCATTCTCTGGAAAAGTTACAGGGGAAGTGTCCAGAAGACTACAACAACTGAAACGTGCCTGACACAAGAACAGGAAGAAAGTGTCTCTGGCCTCTCTGACTTGCAGCCTGGGTTGGTCCTTTCTTGTTATCTTTTATTTTCTTCTTTCCCGCTCACTTTTTCCTTTTAGGAGCCCAGCTGCAAAACCTTTGTCAGCTATGAGGCAGCTGACAATGGTAATGGAAGCTGAAAGTTCATTAGCACTCCCAGGAATAAGTCAATGATAGGTGTGAAACTTGGAAGGTAATGGCAAAAGCAGGACCAGTCCATTGATCGCTAGCAATGTCACAAACACGAGACAACAGATGCAAACATGGTTTGTGCAACCACATTTTACAGAGCAAAAACTCATGGTTGCAATGACCATGCTGGTAGGGGGGGAGGGGGGGGGAAATCACATTTTTTGTGTGTGATATTTGAGTGCCAGGAAAATGCAACAATAGATTAGCCACTTCAAGGATCCTCTCCAATATTATTACTTCATTTGTTGCCTGAAAAAAACCCCACTAATCTGAAAAGATACATGGAGTCACTTGTTCATGCTGCTTGGTCTAAACTGCACAGTGAGGAACTAAATTCCAGAGAGATAACTGTGCTAGAGAGAGAGCTGTGTTGCAAGAAAACCAAAATGGAGTTTTTTGGAACCTTAAACACTAATGGAGTTTATAGCTAGCAGGAGAGAGTGGGGAGCAAGGAACATCTTGCTAGAAGCAGCTAAAAAGGATCTGGCCAGAGTTTGTTTCTTCTCCATTTCTAGATATTTAGCCTGGGCGTAGCCAGGGGCACAAGCAGAAGGGCAAGAACCGAAGGGCTCGTGGTCCTTAGCTCACAGCCTGAAGCCTTGAAGGCAGCTGGGCCCATGGATCCAGGACTAGGGCTGCCAACTCCAGTTTGGGAAATTCCTGGAAACTTGGGGGTGGAGCCTAAGGAGGGAGGGGTTTGGGACAGGGAGAGACCACAGCAGGGTATAACACCATACAGTCCCCCCTCCAAAGCAGCCATTTTTCTTCTAGAGGAACAGATCTCTGTAGCCTGATCAGCTGTAATTCCATGAGCATTCCAGTCACTACACCTTGAAGCTGACGACCCTTTGACCTGCCCAACATTTCTAGTATACCTGTTCATTTCTTTACATTACTTTATTTAAATTGCAATTTATAAGATGCTCTGAATATCTGTTCAGGAGAAAAGTAGGGTATGTGTTTTTTGCCACCAAGTCACAGATGACTTATAGCAACCCCATAGGTTTTTCAAGCAAGAGACATTCAGAGGTGGTTTGCCATTGCCTGACTCCGCATCATGCCCCTGGTATTCCTTGGAGGTCTCTCATCCAAATACTAATAGGGTTGCCAAGTCTTACCTTGGCTTTACCGGGGGGATTTCCGGCCCTTCCCTGGAGTTCCTTGGTGCATGCGTGAAGCGCGCACCATGATGACATCACCCAGAAGTGACATCATCGCGGGAAAACCATAGACCCTCACTTTGACCATTGGGTTTTTTGTTTAGTTCTCCATTACTTTCGCTTTCACCATGCATGTCCATCAGGTTTTCTGTTTCGTTCTCCATTGCTTTTGCTTTCACCATGCATGTCCATCAGGTTTTTTCCCCATTTTGCATTGATTTTCATCCCTCCAGCACTCGGTTCACTTTCCAGTCAAAATACAAATACAAATACAAATACCTTTATTAGCATAAAATATCAAATACACATGCAGCATAGAGCCTCAAGATAGGTTGGAGGGGTATCACATTCCGAATTGCCTTAATATGAGCCTCTCCTCCTAGATACCTCATAAAAGAAATTTGCTACAGGTTCCAGAATTTCTATATTATGCGAAGACAATAAAGAACTAATTTTATGCTCATCAGATTGGCCCAAAAGGGGGTCCAACACAGGTTCAATATAAACAACACGGATGTCACAGTGAAATTTACAATACAATAGCACATGTCCAATGGATTCGATTTCCCCCATCCCACAGGGGCACAATCTATCTTTATAGGGAATTTTGTTGAACCTTCCCGACAGAACAGCTGAGGGAAGGACGTCGAACCGTGCTAGCATGAAAGCCCTACGAAGATGGGGCTGAATCAGTCTTGCCAGGTATCCTGAGGAAATATGGCTAAAAGAAAGTCCCATTAATCAACCACGTCGATAGATGGGATTCAGTTAACATGTGCACCACAAGACTGTTTGGGCCAGATCTAAAATGAAGGCGCAGCCAAAATTTGAAGGTTATGGTCCATGCCATCGTAATTAACCGTCTTTGGGTTGTCTCCAGGCACATAGCTGCATATGGTACGCAAGCTGGTAGCCCCAAGATTTTCTTCAGGAACTTAGATTGAACACGTTCTACAGCTCCATTACAAGCTGAGACCCAAATTGGGATACCATAAAGCAGTTTGGCGGGTAACACTTTCCAGTCACTGTATCCCCAAGTTTTCTGAGAGTGGTTTTGTAGTGGGTTTTCCCCTTGCTTCGCTTCCAAGCTGAAGGTAATTCAAAAGCCTGCAGATTCCCTCAGACATCCCTCCACACTTTTCCCGCCCCTTGGAGGCCACTCCGCCATCCACACTGAGGTCCTTCCTCCCACTTTGCACCTTCCACCATTCTCCCCCCTTCATTGGTGTACAAGCTCCGCTATTGCTTAGGTTTTCCATTTTTTAAATTTTGGGGGGGGTTTTACAAGTGGGTTCAGTCCAGTGGTATGAGTTTATCACTAATCTTGGACCACTGGAGAAAAAAATAATTGGCAGAGAATGCTTTAAAAGTTTGGCTAGAGTAATGTGTGTGTGTGCAGTTAAAAGTTTTTAAAGATGCATGCCCTCAGGAGGAGACGCCGAACACCTGGCCAAAGAGGCAGCATTGGGTGAGGAAGGAAGGAAGGAAGGAAGGAAGGAAGGGGGAGGGAGGGAGGGAGGGAGGGAATGGAAGGGAAGGGAAGGGAAGGGAAGGGAAGGGAAGGGAGGAAAGGAAGGAAATGAGCAAGCAGCTGGGGGTGCATTGCACTGGCAGCACCCCCCACCCAGCATGCGAATGACCCCGGGGGACAGGCTTGGGCGGTCGTTTGCATGCTGAACGGAAGGTTCCACCAGTGCAACACACATCCAGCTGCTCATTCATTCCCTTCCTTCCTTGATGGTGTGTCTGCCGCTGCCTCTCTGGCCAGCTATTCAGTGTCTTCTCCTGAGGGCACCCATCTTTTAAAACTTTTAACTGCATACACACACTACCTCTAGCCAAACTTTTAAAGCGTTCCCTGCCAATTATTTTTTTCTCTAGCGGTCAATTTCAAGATTTTTTTTTAAACTTTGCCTGCCTTCCTTTGTGTTTCCTTTCATTCAAGGAACTGAACCAGGAAAGTTTAAATGGAAGGCGCTTACTTGACCTTATTGCACAGCTGCAATAGGACAATTGCATAAATTAAAAAAACCTTTAGACACCACCCAACACGTCACAAGTGACGTTCTCACTCCAATTGAGAAAAACTGTGGGTTTTGGTTGCAGCTGCAGAATAAATACACCACACTACAGGATAAATACACTGGAGAAAAAAGAATGGTGCAGGCACACAAATCCTAAGTCAAGTTTAAAAATTTGACTGTTCAGATTCTTTGGAGTAAGCTGTCTGTGCATAATGGGCCTTAGAAACTATTTCATCATATGCATGAAGCACAGGGCATTTTATACCCACATATTCACTCTTGCCTCTCCAAAATGGAAATGCACGTACTTCTTTCTTCGTACATTTTCTTCCTACCCATTTTCACTATAAGATCTCTAAAAGGTGCCAGTTTTCAAGCTGTGTGTATGCAATACCTTTTAAAACATGGCCCAGGACATGATCAAAGTAATATTTTTGGAATATGCAATACTCTTATTTATTATACTTTAGTGAGTCTATTTGAATAGATCTGCTTGTTTCTGTAAAACTATTTAAAGTCAATGACTAATTAACATTTTGATTAGAAGACACCTCTGTTAAAAATTCAACACCCTCTCTCTTTCAATTAAAGTCTAAAATGCTTGCATTAATAATTTCACTTATACCCCCCACTGATCTTTTAGCAATCAACTTAATCCTTCAAGCTTTGTACTGGCACTTACTCTGCAGTATCATAGGGCTTACACTCAGAAAACAAGTCTGAAATACCATGACAGAGAGATCTAACTTTACATTTATTCATACTCATAGCTAAAACTTTGCATAAGTGCAAGACAATCATCTTTCTTTACAATGTAAGGGGAAAAGGCTATTAGCGCCACACTTAAAAACAAACACTGATTTACCTATTTTGCTTAATATTGTACCACAGCTGCTTGGACAAAATTAAAGTGCACAATACCATCACTACTGTTTTTAATCCAATTCTTAATTTTCTCTTTCTCTGTGTAGTTCAAAATCACAGAAAGAAGAAGGATATGCAGATACTTGTATGGGAGCAGGATCATTCCTTTTCTTACTGGCAAGAGTCTCCACATATTTTTCAGGCATATGAATCTTTTTTATTTACTAATAAGAAAAAGCAAGACCACTTAGACACCCCATGTTGTTTGAATATTTACATACGTTAATTGCGATGTTAATGTATTAGTGTATGCTAATCACAAGCATGATGTGTGTACCTACTGTGCTTACTTGTTTGTGGGGGGGGGGGGGAAGGCTGGATCCAAATCTACCTGTACTGTTCTGATGTCACATGGAGCTATTTCCAGCCCAGTTACCATGGAAACCACAAGGCCTTCGCACCAGTTAGCAGTTCAATATATAATTTAGTCAATTTTTTCCACCCAAGTGATTGGGGCTCATATACCGCAACTGCGCACGCATGCACACACACACATAGACAAGATCCTTATAAATTTTATTTCAGAAAATCATACAGCCGTGTGACAATAGAAACAATCTAATAACCAACCTAGTTCTTTAGAGAAATTTTAGGAGGAAAGAGAAGCTCAAAGACAAGAAGGAAATGCTAAAATGTAGGGCACAATTCACTGCTATCAGTCACCATTTTAAGGAAATTGACAGGCAGTGACTAAAGAGAAAATCAGTATGGAACAGAATATTGGAACTGACTTACTGAGTCAGATCTTTGGACCCTATAGTCCAGAATCCCATCTCCCACCAGGAACCCAAGTTGTTGTAATTCTCCAACTGACCTTAGAGATTTTCACAAACTCACCTCTTTCTCACATGAACTAGAGGAAGTAATTTTAAAAGATTACAAAAGTCAAGATGGGAGACAGAAAAATCGTGCTGCTCTGTAATCCACTGTCCAAAGCAAGTGCTTCACATTGCTTACAGTGTTAAGGATGTCTTGGCAGCTACCATAAACCACAGTTTACAAGGCCAGTGGCGAAGAGAGGTTTGTGTGTTGGAGAAAGTTATTTTTCAGCTGGCTCCTGTACTTTCCATGACAACTGGACAGGCAGGCACTCTTGACAAATAAAGCTTTTCATGTTATTGCATTCCCAAGATGAGAAAACCTGTATTTGTTGAATACAGTGTTCTTCAGTTTTCTGTGGAGATGGGAGGTTCAAATCTGGACAGAGTCCCTGTAATTTTAGGAATTATACAGAGGGAGAAATTTGTCAGGGTGTGGCATTTCCTCCTACAGTGTTGCAGTGTCAAATTAAGCAGTTTTATAGAACCCATAAAGAGTACAGCAGTCTAAGTCTTGACCTGACAACTGAAGTCGTAAGGCACAAGACCCTATTATTAGCCTTAGACAATATATTATGAATGTCTTATTTATCAGAACATGCAGCAAAACTAAAGGCAACCACTAGGTATTCCTACAAGACCTTTTGTCCTGATGGATTGAAGAAACTCCCTGTGTGATGTATAAAGAATTCATGAACCAATTCTATACTTATATCTTGTTGCTAACACTCCCAGTTTTCAAAGAACTGCAGTGCTGCTATGTTTTCTTCAACCCCATCTCTGGGAGGAATGTGACACATGAGAATCTCACAGTTATCCCATACAGCCTTTGTAAATACAAAGAGAAAGGTATACTCTGAATGTATAGATGGCAATACTGCACATTGTACACACAGATTAATTCTAATTTATTCATATGGGTGCAAGACATATTTTAAGTGCAAGACTGCTGTTATAATATTGAAAAAGCAGCAAAACATGAAAATATCCCCAAACTAATTTTTAAGCACAGGAAGGTTGCAAATGATAATTGATTGTGGCTGAAATCACTTCTCCAAATTCCAAGTCCTTTAATCCTTTCTTAGATGGGGGGAGGGGAACTCAGCCCCATGCCTATTATTGTTTAGCTGGAAGCCTGCACACAAACCAAGTGAAGTGTGGCAAATATCTGTATAATACATAGAAATGGCGGTGACAGGCATTTTAATTAACATTTTTTTCAGATGTCTTATCTGTGTTCAGATAACAGCAGCTTGAGCTTACTGTTAAGATTCAATTATTGCTATAGGCTGCAACCAAACATGCACACATATATAACAGTTGAAAAATAAACTATCATAACCCCAGAAGAGGAGCTTCAGATATGTGTCTGAATTTTTACCAAATAATTTCAAACAAAGCAAACATTCAAGGGGCAACAAGGAGGTTTGTCTTGATTTACTCTTTAATGATGTTTTAACACCTTCTGGTGTTTCAAAGCTTCTTGCTAAAACAGGGGTTCACTATAGGAGTTGGCAAAGGCTGGAAGAGAGAAAGGCTGGGTTGCATGCAAAACCTTAGAGATGCCAGTCCCATGCCTCCCAGCCTCTGAAAATTCAGAATTGGTTTATGCAGATTTCAGCCTAGAAATCCCTGACTCCTGTCTATACATAAAAATCCTTACTTGCTGGCAATGGCCTATGCTACAAACAAAGCATCCTGATCCAATGCATATTTACGCTCAGATTTAATTAAACTTACTCCCAAATGTGTATGCAAAGGATTGTACCCGAAGGCCACAATCCTCTATACACTTGCTTGGAAGGAAGCCCCACTGAATTCACCGCAGATAAGCATGCACCGATGAGACAGCTAGTCAGATATTTGAAATTTCCATTAATGTTTAATGATTCTCCTGATGTCCTTGTGGAAGTACCTGAATGATGAGTGTGTGAACCATCTCAAGGTCCATAACATACAAATGAAAGTCATAATAAGGAAACTAAAATGAATGCATTTATTGGCAGATACTTCTCTCAGTTTTCTCCCCTTTTGAAGTCACTTTTTGTTTTCCAATATAAATGCATTTCACACTGAGGCTCTGGGGAACAATGCGGGGACTGAACCTTGAACTGAAAAGAGAAAGGGTCTAGGGAAAACAGTTAATAGCAAATTCATTTTATTTTTAAAAACTCTGCATAATCTACTGGGTTGAAAACCTTCCAGAGGTGGGTCAGACAAGTACAAAGAATGCACAGCTTCCTCCCCTCCCCCAGCTCCAGATCTTCCCTCGGCTTGTCCCCCAGTTCCTTCAAGCCTAAATATTACCCTTCAGGTTGTTTGCTTAGCTCTGTATGAGCTGGAATTATTAACAACGACTACAAAAAAATAAAAATAAAACTACGATCAAAAGA
The DNA here is from genome assembly GCF_001447785.1 of Gekko japonicus. Lineage (NCBI taxonomy): Eukaryota > Metazoa > Chordata > Lepidosauria > Squamata > Gekkonidae > Gekko > Gekko japonicus. The sequence continues at coordinate 35,568 of NW_015159728.1, read as the reverse complement.
ATATAAGGAGAGCCTTGCTGGCTCAGACCAATAGTCCATCTAGTCCAGCATCCCTACTCACACAGTGGCCAACCAGTTCCTGTGGTCAGCCAACAACAGGGCACAGAGGCTGAGGTCTTTGCCTGGTGTTGCCTCCTGGCTCTGGGATTCAGAAGTTTAGTGCCTCTGACTGTGGAGGTTCCCCTCAGTCACCATTGCCTTTGATAGACTTATCCTACATGAACCTATCGTATCTCCTTTAAAGCTGCCTATTCCTGTGGCCATCACTACATCCTCAGGCAGCAGATTCCTTGTGTTAATCACATTCTGTGTAAAGCAGTATTTCTTTTTGCCTTTCTTGAACCCACTGCCCTTCAGCTTCATTGGATGCCCTTGAGTTCTAGTATTTTGGGAGAGGGAGGAAAAATTCTCTTTGTCAACTCTCTCCATCCCATGCATAATTTTATAAACCTCTATCATTCCCCCCCCTTAGTCATCTCTTTTCTAAATGGAAAAGTCCCAGACTCTTTGACCTTTCCTCATAGGGAAGGTGCTCCAACCCCTTAACCAACACCTTCCTGTGCACTTTTCCCAACTCTGTAATGTCCTTTTTGAGATACACTGACCAGTACTGTACACAGTATTCCAAATGATCTATAGATCTATACACCATAGGTCTATACAGGGTTTGCCCTTTTCACTGCTGCAGCACACTGGGTTGACACTTCAATTGAGTTATCCACTACGACCCCAAGATATTTTTTCCTCTCAGTCTCAGCATCTTCAGACCCCATTAGCCTGTACTTGAAGATGGGATTTTTTTGTCCCAATGTGCATCACCTTACAGTACATCTTGTACCTTATCAGTATATCTTGCAAAATGATTCTTTTTTTGCCTTGTGAGCCTGGGCATTTAAGCAATGTTGCTTGCAAGTGGCAACTCAATACAATTACAGATTGGGGGGGGGGAGCGGTTAACCCTTCATTAATCTTTAATACTGAGGGATATCCTTTGGAACAAGTAGGAATGGAAACCGAGTATTTGGGGGCATATGTCAAGTGTCATCATTACATAATCACAGCCTTCTCCAAGATATCTTGAACTGGGAATTCCAAATCAGAGGCTTTGAGCCTCCAGGGAGATTCCAGGGAGACTTGAGCCTCCAAATTACAACTTTTCCCTCTAAAACCAGTTATTGGAAGCTACATCCCAGGAAAGAGATATTGGGGGGGGGGGGGGTTTAAAGTCATTCCACATTTCCTGCAACAGGAGCAGTTTAGATTATTTTACATTAACTGGATAACACTTGAAAAGAGTAAGAGTCCAGTAACTCCTTAAAGACTAACAACATTTGTGCTAGGGTATGAGCTTTTGTGAGTCACTGCTCACTTCTTCAGATACAGTTAGGATGTGAGTCCATCTGTCCTATATATTCCAATATATAGGACAGATGGACTCACATTCTAGCTATATCTGAAGAAGCGAGCAGAGACTCACGAAACCTCATGCCCTACCACAAATGTTGTAAATCTCTAAGGTGCTACTGAACTCTTACTCTTTTCTACTGCTACAGACAGACTAATATGGCTATCTATCTTGGATAACACTTGGCACTACATCCTTTCTTCCTTTCTCTCCTGAATCTAGTCCATCATACTATACCCACCGCATCTAACTTTTCCTATCTGAGTCATTATGAAACTGGAGTTACACACACAATATAACAATTACCATGATAAAGTACCTGTTAGATGTTACACATATGAGGAATGCTAATTTAGTCTGCCTAATTTGCATATTCATAAGATGCATAACCCTTGAAGCCCCAAACCATCTTAATTGGTGTTGTCCTCTGTTTGTTCTATCATTCAGTGTTCAATCTAAACATAGCACAGTGAAAATGATTATACTACAAAACCGCTTAAGAAAGTTATAGGCTGCTTTCAGATGTCACAATACACCACAACCTGTGAAAGCAACATTTGTGTGGACAAACCATTGATGAAGCATGTATTTCTCACCAGATCACTCACTTGTAGCATAAATAGGAGGCAGAGAGATTCCTGTTAGGTGATCTGCCAGAGGCAGAGAGAATGAGAGGTAGAGTGGGGATCCCATGTTAGCAAAACTGGGCTTCTGAAGAAACTCTACATCCTTTTTTTTCCCAATTCAACGAGACCACTTGACCCCACATGGCTTCCTCGAACATCCAATAGGTAATTTCTGTTATTCTACTGTGAGGCTGGGCTCCAGATTGCAGCCATAGGCAGGTTTATGTTTTCTTCCCCATTAACTGCAGTTCTCAGCAATGTGCTACCACACCCACTATTCCCTGCTACAGAACCTGTGAGCCTCAAATCCTTACTTTTCAACCCTGTCCATAGATGTGTGAATCAAGAATAAAAATGTACGACACATGGCCTTGTTGCCCCAATGTCCCTTTATTTAGTTTAGGATAAACAATGACCAGGTGTACACAATTCAGAATTTGGCCAGCTATACAATTTAGGCCATGAACAATTTCCAGATGAAAATAACAGAAACCACTATTCCCCACTGCAGAACATAAGAACATAAGAGCATAAGAGACGCCAATGTTGGATCAGGCCAAAGGCCCATCCAGTCCAACACTCTGTGTCACACAGTGGCCAGAAATACCAGTGCCATCAGGAGGTCCAGCAGTGGGGCCAGGACATTAGAAGCCCTCCCACTGTTGACCCCCCCCCAAGCACCAAGAAGACAGAGCATCACTTGCCCCAGAGCCCCTAGCTATACCTTGTGGCTAATAGCCACTGATGGACCTCTGCTCCATATGCTTATCTAATTCCCTTTTGAAGCCGTCCATGCTTGTAGCACCCACCACTTCCTGTGGCAGTGAATTCCATGTGTTAATCACTCTTTGGGTGAAGAAGTACTTCCTTTTATCCGTTCTAACCCGACCGCTCAGCAATTTCATGGAGTGCCCACGGGTTCTTGTATTGTGAGAAAGGGAGAAAAGTACCTCTTTCTCTACCTGCTCTTTCCCATGCATAATCTTATAAACCTCGATCATGTCACCCCTCAGTCGTCTTTTCTCCAAGCTAAAGAGCCCTAAGCGCTTTAACCTTTCCTCATAGGGAAAGTGTTCCAACCCTTTTATCATTCGAGTTGCCCTTTTCTGCACTTTTTCCAAAGCTATAATATCCTTTTTAAGGTGTGGTGCCCAGAACTGCACACAGTATTCCAAATGAGGTCTCACCATTGATTTATATAGGGGCATTATTATATTGGCTGATCTGTTTTCAATACCCTTCCTAATAATCCCCAGCATAGCATTGGCCTTCTTTATTGCAGTCACACACTGTCTCGACATTTTCAGTGAGTTATCTACTACAACTCCAAGATCTCTCTCTTGATCTGTCTCTGCCAGTTCAGACCCCATCAATGTGTATTTATATTTAGGATTTTTGGCTCCAATGTGCATCACCTTGCACTTGGCCACATTGAACCCCATTTGCCATGTTGACGCCCACTCGCCCATCCTTGACAGATCCCCTTGGAGTGCCTCACAATCCTCACTGGTTTTCACCACCTTGAACAACTTTGTATCATCCGCAAATTTAGCCACTTCACTGCTTACTCCCATCTCCAAATCATTAATGAACAAGTTAAAAAGCAGTGGACCAAGTACTGATCCCTGTGGTACCCCACTGCTTACCCCCCTCCACTGGGAGAACTGCCCATTTATACTCACTCTCTGTTTTCTATTAATTAGCCAGTTTTTGATCCATAAAAGGACTTGTCCTTTTATCCCATGATTTTTGAGCTTGCTTAGGAGCCTTTGATGAGGAACTTTATCAAAAGCTTTCTGGAAGTCAAGGTAAATAATATCTATTGGATCCCCCTTGTCCACATGTTTGTTCACCCCCTCAAAGAACACTAACAGGTTAGTGAGACAAGATCTTCCCTTACAGAAACCGTGCTGAGTCTGCCTCAATAGGTTTTGTTCATCTATGTGCCTACTAATTCTTTCCTTAATAATGTGAGCCTCAAATCCTTACTTTTCAACCCTGTCCATAGATGTGTGAATCAAGAATAAAAATGTACGACACATGGCCTTGTTGCCCCAATGTCCCTGGCATTACCCCAGGAATATAAGAAAGGGTCAAAAGATCCAAGCACTGGATCATCCCTTCCAGCCCTCCCTCTCAAAGTCTGCACAGTCATAGAATCAGCATTGCTGTCGGATGGACATCTAGCCTCAGCTTAAAAACCTCCAAAGAAGGAGAGCCCACCCCATCCCGAAGAAGCCTGTTCCACTGAGAAACCACTCTAGCTGTCAGGAAGTTCTTCCTAATGTTTAGCTGAAACCTTGCTTGATTTAATTTCAACCCATTGCTTCTGGTCTGACCTCCTGGGGCAACAGAAAAAAACTCTGCTCCAACCTCAATACGACAACCCTTCAAATACTTGAAGACGGTGATTATATCACCTCTTAATTGTCTCCAGGCTAAACATACCCAGCTATTTCAACCTTTTTTCACAAGACTTGGTCTGCAGATCCCTCTTCATCTTTCTCACCCTCCTCTGGACACATTCTAGCTTATCAACATACTTCTTAAACTGTGGTACCCAAAACTGAACACAGTACTCCAAGTGAGGTATAACCAGAGCAGAGTAAAGTGATACTATCACTTTGCATGATCTGGACATTATCCTTTTGTTGATGCAGCCCACTGGATCATGCTGCTGATTCATGTTCAGAGTATGATCTACTAACACCCCTAGATCCTTTTCACATGCGCTACTACCAAGACAAGCCTCCCCATCCTATAATTATGCATTTGATTTTTCCTACCTAAACGCAGAACTTTACATTTATCTTTGTGGAAATTCATTTTGTTAGCTTTAGTCCCGTTTTCCTGCCTGTCAACAGGGGTAATTTCCTGCAGGAGCACACAGAAGCGGAGCTCCGGCAGTAAAGAGCCCAGGGGGCGGGCTTATGCAACAAGCCACACCTCCTGCTCCCAGCAGCCCTCAAGAAGCAGCCAGGTAAGTTACAGAGCTCCCCCCGACCCCCCGGTCCAAAACAGTCCAGTGGCACCTTTAAGACCAAGTTTTATTCAGGTACAAGCTCTCCCTCTTCTGTGAGGACAGATCTGCATGTTCCCCCCCCCCCCCCCAATAGCTAGCAATCCAAAACAGTCCAGTGGAGCCTGAGTGGTGGGTGTTGCTTTCTGACACACTTCCAGTGATGTCAGGGTGTGTGGCATATGCAAATATGTTATGCTAATGAATTATGCTAATGAGCTTCTGCACCTCTTTTTCTACGAAATGACCCCTGCCTGTCAATATCACCCTGAATCTTGATTCTGTCTTCTACTATATTTGTTAGCCCTCTCAAGTTAGTATCATCTGCAAATTTAATGAGCAACCCCTCTATTCCTTCATCCAAATCATTTATAAAGATGCTGAACAACACAGGGTCCAGGACAGATCCCTGAGAAACTATTAACAAGCACTCATTGGGGGTGATCTGTCAACCAGTTACAAATCCACCTAACAGTAGCAAGATCCAAACCACGTTTTACCAACTTATCAACAAGAATATCATGTGAAACCTTATCAAAAGCTTTAGTGAAATCTAGATAAACTATGTCCACAGCATTCCCCTGATCTAACAAAGCAGAAACTCTCTCAAAAAAGAAGATCAGATTAGTCTGACATGACTTGTTCTGGAGGAACCCATGCTGGCTCATAGCTGCCTTTTCTAAATGCTCAAGGACTGTTTGATGGTTTGTTCTAAAACCTTACCAGGTATGAACGTCAAGCTGACTTGTCAGTAGTTACTTGGATGCTCCTCTTTCCCCTTCCTGAAGATGGGGACAACATTTGCCCACCTCCAATCTTCTGGTACCTCAGCTGTTCTCCAAAAATTCTCAAAAATGATGGACGTAGGCTCCAAAATTACATCAGCAAGCTCCTTTAGTACCTTCAGATGTTATTCATCTAGCCCTGAAGACCTGGTTTCATTTAAAGAAGGTAGGTGTTTACATACCATTTGTATGCCTATCCTAGGCTGCAACTCCCTTCCTTCATCATATGTTCTCTTTTTGCTAGACTGAGCACTGTTTCCCTTTGAAGAGAAGACTGAGGAAAAATAGAAATTGAGCAGTTCTGCCCTCTCTTCATGTTAAAACTCCACTTCCCTCTCCCCACAGCGGGTCTACCACTGCCTTGATTGTTTTCTTGCTTTTTTGTTACATTTAGCATCTCTCGTTAGCATAAGCCCATACTGAACTTCAGCTTTTCTAACACTCTCCCTACAAGCACTGGCTATTTTTTCATATTCATCCTCAGTTATGTGGCCCTCCTTCCATTTCCTGAATGTGTTTTTTTATTCTCAGATCTTTAGAAAACTGTTTATGGAGCCACCTTTGTGAGAGTTTCAACAGTGGCATATAGATGCACCCCTTCAGCAGACTATGTCAAGAAAGCAGTGCATTAAGACAGTGGCATACGGGTGGGGCAGGGGATGCAACTTGAGGAATGCCCTTGAAGGGGTCCTTAAAGCCAGCATCATGCTGAGTCTAGTCAAAAGTCTTTCCTTTTATTTTAAAATGCAGTTCTGGCTGCAGCCACTAGGGGCGCAGGGAAGTCTGAGCATAGCAAAAAGCATTCTAGAATGGGCTAGACTTCCCTTCCTTCAAGACTGACGCAAACTTGCTTAACAGATTGTACAATCAACCCAGAACACGGATAGCTCCTACAGTAATTGCTAGCCTGCAGGTAATTTTATCCAATCGTCTAGCCTTTCTTTCTTCCTTTCCTTGCACACAGCTCAGCCAGATCCTGCAAAGCAGTAGTTAGAGTGCTGCAGCAAAATAGAACAACCTTTCCCTCTCTTAATTTCTCTCTCTCTTTTCCACAAGTTTCTCATTCATTTCTGTCTCCCTTCATCTACTTTTTTGTGTTTCCCCTCTTTATTTTACTTCTCGATCTCAAGACCTTGCTTGGTGACAGAATGTATTTAAGAGTAGTACAGTAGCAAATCTTTGTTAATATTATGAACAGAAGGCACTGGGTTTGCTGGGCGCGGTACACTGCACTGGATCTGCTGGGCTTCCAACCCCTCCCTTGCTTGGACTGTGATTCTGTGCTTGACATCAGCTGGCATAGCCACAATGGCACGGGGTTTGCTGGGCACTGTACATTACTGGTTCTGCTGGACTTTCTTGGTTGGACTGTAATTCTGTGCTTGACATCAGCTGGCATTGCCACAATGGCACTGGTTCTGCTGGGCACTCTGTGATTGCACTGGTAGTGCTGGGTACTCTGTACATTGCACTGGTTCTGCTGAGCTTGCAAAAATGCTCCCCTTCATTTTCTACTGCAGAGATTCTCTGGTTTGATTTTAGTCCTTTGGAAACAATGGTGGATGGGGGCACCCTCTATGGGGGTGGTGTAGTGTGTTTCTTAACATTCAGTCTGGTGAAGCTTAAGATCACTATTTTGTGATGCTTTAGCTAGTGTTAGTAAAAGTTAGTACAAAGGCAGACTCCTAGCTCTCAAAACTCTCATTTCTAGATATCATGGTCATCCGCAAATCTAACCTTCAATTAGGTCACAAGGTCTACAGAAAACCAACTCACATGGATCATTATTTACACAAAAACTCCAATCACCACCCCTGGCAAAAACAGGCATAATCAAAACATTAGTAGACCATGCAAGATGGATATGTGAACTGCACTTTTTCAATGATGAACTAAATCATCTAAACCACACACTTCAAGCAAATGGCTACTCTAACAATGAGATCAGAAGAGTGATTAAACCAAAGCTAAAACTTGAGCTGCGGTGGCTCAAGTGGTTAAGACGCTGAACTGCAGGCTGTGGAAGGTCAGTAGTTCAGCAGTTCGAGACCCGGGTGCCGCAAGACGGAGTGAGCTCCCATCTCTAGTTCCAGCTCCTGCCAACCTAGTAGTTCGAAAGCAAGAAATTGCAAGTAGATAAATAGGTACCACTTTGGTAAGAAGGTAACAGCATTCTGTGCGCCTTGGTGTTTAGTCATGCCGGCGACATGACCACGGAAACGTCTTCCGACAGCGCTGGCTCTTCGGCTTTGAAACGGAGATGAGCACCGCAACCCTAGAGTCGGATTCGACTGGCTTTCGAGCAAGGGAACTTTTACCTTTACCTTTAAAACAAACAACTGAGGAAAAACAGTCTCCCACAGGAAAAGTGTTTTTGCCATATATCAAAGGAATCACTGATCAGATGGGAAAACTTATGAAAAAACACAACCTACAAACAGCATTCTGACCCACCAGAAAAATACAATAGATGCTATGATTGGCAAAAGACAGAAGGGACCCACTCACTTCTGCAGGAGTTTACCACATACCCTGCAGTTGGGGACAGGTCTATATCGGGACCACACAGTGTAGCATCCAGACAAGAATAAAAGAACATGAAAGACACTGCAGACTTGGACAACCTGAAAAATCAGCAGTGGCTGAACATAGCCTAACTCAAACAGGACAAAGTATCTTATTCCAAGACAATGAAATGCTGGACAACACATCCAGTTACCATGTCAGATTACACAGGGAAGCCATTGAAATTCATAAACATAAACACAATTTCAACAGGAAAGAAGAGAGTTTAAAAATAAATAGGGCATGATTTCCTGTCCTGAAAACACAAAATGCTCCACATCTTAAAACAGCACTGCAGATAAGATTAGAACTGCAACAGCCAATCCATATGCAAAAGAACCTCCTCAGGAAAGCTCCTCCATTAGCATGTCACAGCCTGGGAAACTCAGCCCTACCCCACCTTCCTGAGTAGATATAAATTACTTGCCTACCATTGTCCACCTCACATTGACACAGAGAGTACTCCATCTTTGTGTGTTATACCTCTGAGGATGCCAGTCACAGCTGCTGGCAAAACGTCAGGTACTACAATGCCAAGGCCACGGGCATACAGCCTGGAAAATCTACAACAGCTAATGAACTCCGGCCGTGAAAGCCTTTGACAACATATTAAGTATCCCCATCCTCTTAACGTTATTTACTAATGCCAGCAGTACACCATCTAAAACAGATCAGGAACCAGAACAATATTCTAAAATTAACCAAGGAGTTTGCCCCACCCAACTTCCCTCCCCCCACCAGAGGAATTCACAATTCAAAAGTTTTATCCCCCAGTATGTAGGCTGTAAATGTCCCTGCCTAGTATCCTTAACCAACAAAGTTTCACCATGCCACAAGAATTCAAAAAGACAGATACGTGTTGTGTTTAAGCTATTGCTCATTCAAGTTTGTACTCTCAAAATCCAGCATGGAAATTAATACTGAAGTATTTTTCTCCCCTGATATGAGCCACCCTCTTACATGTATGCCGGTCTGAATCATACCTTATCAAGCTTCTGCATGCAGCATCTAGAAAATTGCAATCTCAAGTTCCACCCAGCCTCCTCTCTACCAATCTCTGCTTGCCCTTCATCCAATAATGACAATCACCATCTGGATTTAAGGAAATTTACTTGCCAAAAATTAATAAGTGTCATCTGTGAAAAGTTCACAGATCCTATCAGGAACAGTGAATATTACAAAGAGAAATTACTAAGGATGTGGTGCAAGAAAGCTACAGGCAGTTCAGACTCTGTGGCTAACATGGGGAAATGTGCCTCAAATGAATTAGGTTTACCCTTCCAATCTCCTCTGAATATCTCAAGATACCAGCTAGAGGTAGAAGGTCTAGAGGTGGCTGTTCCTTCTCAACAGCCCTTGAGAGCAGTGCTGGCTAGAGCAAAATGTGGACCAGGTAGCTCAAGATTTTTCACAGGCAAGACATTATCTTCCCACCCTTCATCATGCACATCTAGCCTACACTGTCCAGGATTCAGGATACCAGTGTTGGTCCAGTGTGCACTACTTCTTTATTTTTAAGTTATTTATATTTATTTATTTATTTACAAAACTTATATCCCACCTTTCTGTCCTTATGTGGAAGGGATATGGTAATAATCAATCTGATATGGAACTAGCGAGTAATACAAGCAATGTTCTGTAAAGTGACTGAAACTGAGGTTCCCCAGTGGCATTCATGGAGGAGAGTTAATTCTGTTGCTAGAGATGAAAGGACAACCACATTCATAGCATATCATACACAGTTATTTGAATGTGCTGAAGTTGGTGCATCAATCATGTCTTTATTTCCCCCACACACACTAAATTTAAACAGTGTAAGGGAAGTAGGTGCTGTACTTTGACATTTAAATCATACTTGATTATTTTTTTCTAACCAAATAACTGTTGGAATGGTACCAGTGTGCATTACTTCTATGTGAAAATACCCTTTTTTTGTTCATAGAAGAATGAAAAGACAGGTTGCTTACCTGTAACTGGTGATCTTCGAGTGGTCATCTGTGCATTCACACCCTTGGGATACTCTGCGCCTGCGCTGACCTTCTCGGTACCGATAGCTAGCAAAAGGGATTTTCGCGCCTCTCCCAGGTCACGCGCCGGCTCCACTGCGCATGACCAAGGAGGGGCACGCAGATCCCGCCAGTTCCTTCTGACCGCCGCCCAACAGCCTTCAAAGAACAAGATGAAGGGCCGAGAGCAGAGGGGAAGGAGGGCGGGTGGTGTGAATGCACAGATGACCACTCGAAGATCACCAGTTACAGGTAAGCAACCTGTCTATCTTCTTCGTGGTCTCTGTGCATCACACCCTTGGGAGAATAGCAAGCAATAACTCTTACCTGGAGGAGGGGCCGAGGCCCTACACCTGCGCCGTCTGCAAGATAGACCGACCCAACGCCACACGACGAGTAGACCGGACATCAAGGGCATAATGCTTCACGAAGGTGAGCGGAGTAGCCCAAGTCGCAGCGTTGCAGATGTCCTCCAGCGGCATACCTCTCAGGAAAGCTGTGGAAGCTGCTACCGCCCTTGTAGAATGGGCGCGAAGTTGACCTGGAAGGGGTCTCTTAGCCAAAGCGTAACATAGCTTGATTACTTCCACAATCCACCTGGACAGCGTCTGGGAAGAGATCTTCTTCCCCAGAGAGGGCATACTGTGAGCAACAAACAAGGCTGGAGACTGACGAAAAGACTTGGTCCTGCCCAAATAGAACAGCAACGCCCTCTTAACATCCAGAGAGTGCAATTTCCGTTCCTCTTCATTGGCAGGAGACGGGAAAAATGACGGCAAAACTATATCTGAACGTAGATGAAACTCCGAAACGACTTTCGGTAAGAAGGAGATGTCCAAAGACAACGACACCCCATGAGGGGAAAAAATCAAGTATGGTGGATCACACCTTAAAGCAGACAACTCACTGACTCGACGAGCAGAAGTAATGGCCACCAGAAACGCAGTCTTGAGCGATAACAACTTTAGAGAGCAAGTGGCCAGTGGTTCGAAGGGTTTTCCCATCAAAAACCGCAAAACTAAAGCCAAATCCCAGGCCGGAGTCGGAGAACGACGGGGAGGGTACAGGCGAATAAGACCTTTACAAAACTGTTTCGTCTGAGGATGCGAGAAAACTGAAAACCCATCAATAGATGGATGAAAAGCTGACACCGCAGCTAAATACACCTTAACTGAAGAAAAACTGAGTCCCAAGTCCATTCTGGACAAAATAAACGCAAAAATAGACCTCAAATCCACTGGCGGAGGAGGTAAATTGGAAGAACTCAAGTACTGTAGGAATAAATCCCACTTCTTTGCGTAAGACGTCCTAGTAGACAGTTTACGACAATTCAACAGGACCTCATTGATACGGTCATCCATCACTGAAAGCGTATTTCCCATAGAGTCAACTTGAGACTCAGAGGATCGTAGTGAAGGACCTGGCCTTCCTGAGCTTGGAGGAGATCCAACTCCTGCGGGAAGTGTACGAAGGATCCCTTGGCTAACCGCAGCAGTGTCGGAAACCACACCTGCCGAGGCCACCAGGGGGCTACCAGGAGACAATGGGGCTTGTCCTGTTGTATTTTCACAAGCACCCTGTGGAGCAGCGGAATCGGAGGAAATAGGTATAGAAAGTCGTGAGCCCACGACATCAACAGACCGTCCCCCATTGACAGAGGGTCCAACCCCGCTCTGGAGCAAAACCTGGGACACTTCTTGTTCAATCGAGTTGCAAAAACATCGATGTGGGGATGTCCCAGATGTTGAAAAAGAGGAAGGAGATACTTTGAGTTCAACTCCCATTCGTGGTCCGATGCTCCCCCTCTGCTCAGGAAATCCGCTTGTTGGTTCAAAGTTCCTGGCAGATGGGCAGCTTGGAGAGTGATGTTCCAATGAAGGCACTCTTCCCATATGTCCATAGCTAGCCTGCAAAGGGACCTGGACACGGTCCCGCCCTGGCGATTGATATAAGCCATCGCAGTTGTGTTGTCCGTAAAAATCAACACAGCTTTTCCTACAACCTGTCTGAGTAAGGATCTGAGGGCAAATTTTACGGCCAGCAGTTCCAGATAGTTGATATGATGACTCTTCCAAAGGGGTTGCCATGGAGCACCCACACAAGTGTCGTCTGTATGAGCACCCCAACCCCACAGGGAGGCATCTGTGGTGATGGACATTACGGGAACGATCGGTTGGAACGGTGCACCCGCCAACAGATTGGTGTCCACGAGCCACCACTGCAGGGAGACGAGGACCTGCGGAGGCACTACCAGTTGAAGGCTCGGAGGATGGATGGAAGGGCGAAATTTCTTTAGAAACCACAGCTGCAACGGGCGCATGCGAAGGCGTGCATATTCGATCACGGAAGTGGTGGCTGCCATGAGACCCAAGATCCGCTGAATGTGGACCGCTGATGTCACGTTGGACTGGAACAAACGTTGAATTTCCAGACGAATGGTATCTGCCCGTTGGCGAGGAAGGTACGCCCGAGTGGCTAGGGAGTCTATGACAGCTCCTATGAACTGCACGCGAGTTGCAGGTTGCAGCATGGATTTCTGTAAATTCACCAGAATTCCAAGGGAGGATAGGACCGACAATGTGATGGTGATGTGCTGAAGGAGACATTCTCTTGAATCTGCCACCATCAACCAGTCGTCTATATACGGAAAGATCTGAATGCCCTGAAGGCGAAGATGAGCGACGACAACCACCATTACCTTCGTAAAAACCCTGGGGGCGGTAGAGAGCCCGAATGGAAGGGCTTTGAATTGGTAATGGTCCTCCCCGACTGCGAATCTGAGGAACTTTCTGTGACGAGGATGGATGGAGACGTGAAAATAAGCGTCTTTGAGATCTAAAGTGACCATCCAAGTCCCTGGAGACAGGAGTGGTAAAATGCTTTGCAACGTGGTCATGCGAAACTTTCTGTAAATGATGAACCGATTGAGAAAACGAAGGTCCATGATTGGACGAAGTCCTCCGTCCTTCTTGGGGACCGTGAAATATTTGGAATAAATCCCGCGGCAACAATCCGCCATCGGGACTTTCTCTATAGCGTTTTTTTGTGTCAGCGATTGTACCTCCTGTAGCAGGGCAGGAGACGCCGGGGTTCTGATAAAACGGGAGATTTTGGGAGTCAGAGAAAACTCTATGAGATAGCCATCTCTTATTATAGAGTGCACCCATTTGTCCGTAGAAATGGCGAGCCATGCGTGCAGGAAGGGTGCAAGGCGAGTCTGAGCAGTAAGGTTGAAGTCAAAGTCCCTGTTTGGGATTCTTAGGGAATTTCGACTTATAGGCACCGGACGATTGTCCCTTATTTTTCGGGGGAAAAGACCGTGACTGAGAGGGAGGTCTTTGCCATTGATCCGTAGGTGATTTGTTGTACGGTTGCCTGGTCGACCAAGGTGACTCGCTTTTCCTTTTGTGGATGAGGAGACGACCAAAGAATTGGGCTTTGGGTGTGTGTATAAAAACTCAGCCCCTGATTCCTGGACCTTGTACATGTGATCCAGACGCTTATTAGAGACATTAATGGAGGCTGGACGAGTCCAAAAGTCCTTGGTAGTTTGCAAGAGAACTTTTGTCATTGGTAGAGCCACGGAGGGCGAAGTGTTAGAGTGCATAATGTCAAAAACGTTATCATCCACAAAACTGGCAACGAGAGTAGGAGTCATAGATAGATCTAATGCCATGCGTTGAATAAAATCTCCATAAGACTTAACATCCTCTGATGGAGAAATAGGTAAATCCGCTTCCACATCTTGCGAGGTGGGCTGTGCATCTACATCCTCGATATGTTCAGAAAAGCCATCTGAATCGGAGGATACATTGGATGGTTCTGGAGATGATTCGAGTAATTCAGGTTGAGACGGTGCCGGTGTGTTAATCGGGGGCACAACCGGGTCTGGTGGATGCGTCGGTATCGACTGCTTCGATACCGATGGTCGATCTTGAAAGCGCGAAATGCGGGATGACACCGACTGACGATCCCATTCAGGTGGGGGTGGTATCGGGAGTGCCCAAGGGTATGGGTATCGATTCCCGTACAAATAATGCCATTGCCTCTCATCCCAAGTCAGGGGAGGAGATGTTGGTCGGTGCCGATCCTCGACTCCACGTTCTGGGGAGGCATGAGAGGATTGACGGCTCGACATATCAGATTGCGACTGATTTGTTTGTTGAGTAAGGTCGATGTCGAGATCCGAACCGATCGGGTGAGGTTCTTGCGTGGGATCTCGACCCTGACTAGCCGAAACCTTATGGACTTTGGGTTTGTCCGTTTTAGGTTTCTTCGACTGCTGTGAGTCTTTGCCCTGCTTCCGGATCTTGGAAGGTACGGGGTGGTCCTTTATCGGCGTCGATCGTTTCGGTGCCGAAGCATCGATTGCGACCGTCGACGTCGATGATCCCGGAACGGGAGGACAAGTGTCCGCAGCCAAGGTGGACATCGAGGCGTGCCCGGACGTGTCCAACGGTGAAGAGGACTGTGGAGATAGTGCCTTCTCCATCAGGGCCAAGTGTAGACGAGCTGCCCTGTTTTTTCTCGTCTGGTTCGAAAACTTCCGGCAATGTCTGCACTTAGACACACAGTGCGACTCCCCTAGACAGACGAGGCAAAGTGAGTGCCCGTCGGTGGGGGATATTTTAAGGCCGCAAGTCTTGCACCGTTTGAAACAACCCCACCGCGGGGCCATAGGCCAGCGGAGGGGAAAACGAGAAAACAAGAAACAAACACCCGGAGAAAAATGCTAACTACAAAAATAAAGAAAAAGAAAGTAACTAAACGCAAGTTTAGCAAAAAAAAATGGTACTTAACAGACCGAAGCAGAAGGCGTCCTACCAGCGCGGCGGTCAGAAGAGAACTGGCGGGATCTGCGTGCCCCTCCTTGGTCATGCGCAGTGGAGCCGGCGCGTGACCTGGGAGAGGCGCGAAAATCCCTTTTTGCTAGCTATCGGTACCGAGAAGGTTCAGCGCAGGCGCAGTGTATCCCAAGGGTGTGATGCACAGAGACCACGAAGAAGATCCATATGTGCTATACTCTTGCCTTGACTCACACACACAACCCTTACACAAGCCCAGTAGAATATCAGAAATGCAAACAACTGAGATCTGGAGTAGTTGGTCAAGTAACTGGGGAACAAAGGCTCAGGCGAAGAACAGTGTTGGCACCAGGAGATACACTGTTAGGGATCACTGGAGTACAACCCAATCCAGCATCCAAAAAGCTTTTAACCAGGAGATGCAACAAACAACAATAATCAAGTAATCTAGGTTTTTTTTGACGATGTTGTGTTAGTATTATAAGTGTTTGCTTTCATGATGTTGTATCTTTGTGAACGTGGAAGTGAATAAATAATAATAATAATTTAAAAAAAAAGTAATCTAGTTTTCTGTAACTGTGCCATGTTAGCAAAGTGCTTATACCAGAGTGGCAGACCAAGGGACAGCAAAAGTGAAAAACAAATTTTATTTGGTAAGAAATATGTGCAATGTATAGGCACATTACAAGTAATTAAAGGTTTGGAACTGAATGCAGGAATCTGGCAATGTTCAGCTTACTCTGTCTCCATCTCTGACCCACTCTTTACAAGCATTATAAATGATGACTACATTTAATTTATTTTTCCAGTGACTCACCCTCTCTCAGAATTTAGCTGATACCCTGTGATGATGTCATCTTTCCCATCTGTTCAGAAAGCCAGGTGTCTATAGCCTCATGCCTAGACAGGTGTTGCAACCCCTCCTTCATGAAGTTACTCACCACAGATTACTGAATACCCCCAGTTGCTGTGAGAGTTTCTCTGCTCTTTTGGCCTTGGATTCCAGTCTTTAGTGTCATGCAGTCACTGCTACGGGGTCTGTGAATAATGAACTGTGATCCTGCTGTAGGATCATGTGTCTGTGTAATCAAGCATTAACAAGGTTCCCCAAAGATAAAGGAAGAAGTGGCTGCAGGTACCCCAAACCCTCAGAAATCAATAGGTGCTATTCTTGTGTTTTACAGAGCTTCATCAAGATAGATGTTCATCTGGACGCTCATCTAGCTTCATCTAGACGTTCAACAAGACACTAGAAAATTAGAATATTCTATCCAGAGATAACATGTACTGTTTGCTCAGTTCACACCTACAAAAGCTTGAGCAGAGCAAGTACAGGGTAGAGATGTAAAATTTCCAGAAATTTTGAAGCTCGGGAAAAAAACCCGTTTTTTTCCTGTTTTTTTTTCGGGGGAAAACAGAAATTTTCGGAAAAATTGGAAATAATGCTACATTAGCATTTCTTTTGTCTTTTCTAGTTTGAAAGTAATTCTGTTACTTTAGGAACATGAAATATGACTATGGACATTTTTACTTGGCATGAAATTCTCACAACTAGCATATTAGAAATATAGTGTATCCAAACAATTATTACAGAATACCCACCCACATGCAAAAACAAAACTGAAACTTTTTTCTTTTCTTCCGACAATCGCACCTCCTAAAGGAAGAAATGCATCTTGTTCTTGCATTGGAGAGTTCAGTTTGTAACCTAGGACTTGCTTGTCCTCAGTGCACAGAAATTACATCAATCTGATACCATATATATATATATATTAGAAATGATTTGGAAAATATTTGAACACCCGGTCTTAAAATATTTTATTCATCATGTTAAAATAAAACGTTCCATAATCAATTTTTTTCTTTTCTTTTCTTTTTTCAATTTTTCAAATTTTTCGGAAAAAAACAAAAAACCCGGGTTTTTCCCCTAATTTTCCCGGTTTTTTTCTGGGCCTTCACATCTCTAGTACAGGGAGGTGCAAGTAGAAGCATAAGGTAAATGTATCATGACTAACTGCTGCACAGTTAACACCCTATAAAGGAAGGATAACAGGTCACAATGGAAATTTTGAGAAATCTATTTTACTTCCCTTCCCCCTCCATCCTCTGACCTTGACCATGTTCCTGATGTTGCCAGCAACACCACCTGTGGCTTATGATGACAGAAAAGAGAGGGCATACAGTGGGGCTTCCAAACTGTTAATAAGAAGAGAGCAGGGGCTGCAGCAATTTTTAGCAAACTTAATTGTGTCCCACTACCTCCTATTCCCCTCCCCCCCCAAAAAAAGGGCTTCAGAATCAGTAATGCTTTATGAGCCTTACTGTAGCTGAGAAACAGACTTGGAGAAAAGGGTAGAAGGTGGACAGAAGGAAGCAATGGAAAGCAATTTGAGAAAGTGTCAGTATCGCCCAGCCATGAAGGAAGGTGCTACTTAGGAATGAAACGATATTTTGAAATGATTTTGACATTTGATATATTATTTGGACATCACAACAAATTACAGTTTATTCATACTGTGTTAACAAAACAACTACACATCCTAGTTTGCCAACTCACAAACCGTGGTTTGTTAGACCTTAGTGGTTTGGATGTACTGACAAACAAGAGTTTATCATGACATCTGAATGCAGACATCATCTATATATCTAATAGTGAAGCGCCCCCCTCTGTGCGGACGCCAACGCCGCTTGTGAGGGAAGCGGCGGGCAGGGAGGGGGGGCCAGAGTGGCGAGGGCCGATCGGCCCTCGGTTTGGAGCCGGGGGTGGGTGGGGGTGGGAAGAGAGAGAGAGTGAGTCGCGAAGCCCGGCGGCTCCACGCCGCGTGGG